>NW_004797590.1:347319-354639 GCF_000002075.1 Aplysia californica | reverse complement strand
GGGGGGGTAAGAGAGACTGCTGAGAATTTCTAGGGAGGAAAAGAAATCAAACGAGGTAGTATTTGATATACACAATCAGGAAAAGACAATCGACAATCAATGCAGTTTGGGGGAATTTGTACTGACATAAATAAAGGCCTTGAACATTTAGCTCTCACTGGCAAGGTTAAATGTAAATGAAGCAAGGGTAGACCCCGAGCAACCCACTTGAAAGGAACGTAAACAGTTAGGAGACGGGGAAAGATCAGGATAATAATATAGCTTTTTTAGAGCATCGAGCAAAGAAATGAATAGAGAACCATGGTCGCCCATGTCTGTCGCATATCTTGGACATTATGATAAAGCAAAATTACCCAGGGGGACTGGGAGAGAGAGATAGAGAGAGAGAGAGAGAGAGAGAGAGAGAGAGAGAGAGAGAGAGAGAGAGAGAGAGAGAGAGTGGAAGGGAGGGGGTTTAAAGATTTAAGGAGGTCCACTCGTAAACCTTAAGTACGGACCGTGCCAACAGATTTCCGCTGACTCATGAGAGATAAACGTCCTCACTTCTCAGTCCTGAATCAGCTCCCCATCACTTGCACGTACACTTTCTCACCGCAAAAATGTCTCACGACATGGTAGAATCAGGCGTTCGTCAATTGTTGGCCATATACAAAGTAAAACTATTGATATTATAATTTTAAATCTTGTTTTGTCATCTTGCTGTCGATGAATTTAATGTAAGCCATCTATATCTATTTTGAACAGAAATCACGACATTTGCAATTAAATGGAGTAGGGGGTTGCCTGGTGACAGAGGTAAAATATGAGAGAAAATCATGGTCGCCAAATTTTGGTGACTTTGTCCAAAGAAAAAATCCCCCAAACAACTGCAAATTTACATTATGTGTGCTTTTGATCAACGTTTTTCCAGTAAAATCCTCACAGAAATAAGTTTTGGAATGGACTCAACCAAAAAAGTGTTGATCAAAAAGAATAATAAAAGATGGAAAACAAAATGCCGAAAGGGTGTGAAAATGCTAGGTGGCGGGATTGGTTTTATTATTCTGACGAGCGCCTGATTCCGCCACGATGCCTGATGCTCCCCCTCTCTGCCCCTTGACCTCCATATTGGTTCAGTTTCCCTCTATCAAGAAGTGTGTGTGGGGATAGTTCACGTACGGACGCTCTAGTTCATCCATTTTTTGTTTTGTTTTAGTAAGGGTTTTATGACATCGCAACTCGCAAAAGAAGTTTTTAGTCATATGAATGCGGGAGAGATTGGAGGTGTTGCAAGAGAGTGGTATGCAATTTTTTAAAGAACGAGGAGGGATGAGGATGATAGGTGTTTGACAGAAAAGAAGGAGCAAACCACACCTAAGGTTGTTGGTGGGTGCTCTGGTGTGCTTTGCTCCTTTTTTCTAGTTAAGCGTCTATCGTCCTATGCACGGGCGGTTCGTTAACTGGGCAAGACCGGCGGAGCCGGTCACTATTTATAGGCTGGACAGTTGACTGGACAGTGGACAAGATATTCATTGCTGCTAATAATTTTCATTCTGTTTCAAGTAAATCTTAATTAATATTTATGATCAATATTCAAACAGCACTTTGCCGATTTGCCCCCAAAAAAAAAAAACGATAGGAGTTGAGTGATAAGTTGATGCACTCCAGATTCTCCTTCCTTCGTCTCCGTTTCATTAACGGTGACTCGCAACTTAAGATATTGTCACAGCCTCCTATCGTGACGAACAACTTATTCGATCCAAGCCGGCGATTTTACAAATCATCTAGATCTACAGGGCCCCCAGAGGAAGCCTCTAGTTGCTAATATTGCTACTGAGCTGCTTACGTTATTGACGGATCAGACTGTTTGATATACATTGTATTTCATCAGTAACGTTATCAGCAAAACTGTCTCTAGTTAATGTCAGTACATTTATTGTCAGCAGGACTCAAATTGGTTTTGCCTACATGTTCTTGGTCACCCATGGTTATGTTTGATGTCCTATTCCTCATTTACTTCCTGCTAAAACCTTACCTGGCAGACAGGCGCTTTTAAGAATTTGCCAGTAACGTTATATAAACGAAGTTTTACCTAGGATGAGAGTGCTCTCGGCCGACGGAGTCTGGGCCGCCAAAACAATCCCCTCCCCTCCTCTTTTCCCATCACCCCCATTAACGGTCTCTGAGCCAGACACTTAGTTCTATAATTGGCATTTGACACAGTTAGCACGTCTGATTATGACCAGGAATTGTATTCTATGCTCAATGTGTGTGCATTTTAAGTACACAGTGGTATAACTGATTCCTGACTTGATCTTCTCTAGACAGCGTCATGTTATTGGTACGGTATCAGTTATTTCCTCAAACTATCTTAATTGTGTATAAACTCTTTAACATTATGTAGATACGCAGATCTTTTATGGCTCGGTATGCATTCTTCTCCCCCCCCCCCCCCCCCTTTTCCCCACTGTTCCTCCAAGGTGTTTAGTTTTAGTAAGGTTTTTCGTAATTGAATAAGGTCATATGAGCGCCAAGAGGTGGATGTCAACAAAGAAGTCCAATCGGGGAATCAGGCTTACTCACCCAATTTCTCTTGCCTCAACAGTACAAAGTCTGCTTCAACAATAAAGGCACCCCTTGAATAGCAGTTCACAAGAGAGTGGCAACATACAAAAGAAGTAGAAATGACGATAGTAATGATGAGGAAAGTAAAAGCAGCAGTTGCCCCTGTTGTTTCGGCACAGTATGAGCATGACAATGATAAATCAGCCCATTTACAATTCTACTGTGCATAAGAACATGTTAATATCCCCCCTTTGGGAATGGCCTAAAGACAACTTCAGTCAGTAGCACTGATCTGGGGATGGGGGTGTCCACCGAGATTTGCACTCCTCAGAAATAATGAATTAAGTTTTTAGATAAATGAAACAAATTTTGCAACTACGTAAAAAAAAGTTAGGGCTAGATATTATTATTTAGGTGTTAATAGTAGTGTTAGTCAAATTTGTCTATTCTGCAAATTTGGTTGTAAAAATAATCTATCTCCAGATCATTTGACAATTTGATGACGTGGCAAACACGCACGTCCGATCAGAAGCTAAGGAAAGACAATAATCTTTCCTTTTGCGGCACATTTTGAACCATCAGACATGTATCTCAGACATGAATTTGCACATTTACATAGTAAGCACAGTGTTGCTTGATTTGTTAGGGGGGGGGGGGTTAAAGTTTCTGGTAAAGAAAAATGGGGTTGAAAAAAATCTGTATAATTTTTTTTAAAGTTATGCCGTTATGTTACATTGCGTTAAATGTCACATCTGTGAAAATGAAATGATATGGGTTTAACGCCCCTATCAACACTATTAGGTTATCTCCTAGTTTAACGTCCATCTCCGAAAGGACCGAGCCAAGAGGAAAATTCGTGTAAAATGCCTTTCCCAAGGACACAACGTTGGACCGAGCTGAGGCTCAAATGGCATAATATCTATGTGTGCTGATAAAATGTACATAGTAACATGATCCAAGAACATAAAGCCTGTCAGTTATGTTTTCTTTTGATATCACTTTCGGCACTGCGTGACCTTGGGGTTCAACTTAACTTAAAAAAGAGACGGCTGGGGACTAGTTCCCATCTCGAAATATGCCAAACTACCAACATGATTTGACGAATCAAATCACGGATACGGCACAGTCGCAAAAAAAATGATTTAAACGGAATAATGGAAACACCAAAAAAAAGCAACCAGAAACAAAGACAAACACAAAGCCTGCACAAAACGCCCGGTGTACAATAGCTATTTAAATTCCGTACGTAAAATACAAGCCAAGAAAAGCAATGTTCAGACCATCCTTGTTGAACAGTTTTTAAGACGGTGTTTTAAAGAACTAGCTTGTCGCTTGATGTGGAAAAGATAAGCAAATCCAGACAATAAGGGTCCGTGGAAAAGTAAAATAAACGGGAATTCCAGAACTACACTGGGAGAGAAAAGAAATAGGGCCTACCGGTGACACCTCTTTTTTTTCTTTTAAAAATAAAAAAGTAATCAGCTGATTTCCTGTCTGTGAATGGGTTTTAATGGAAACACTAACCTTGATGTAAGAGTTGAATAATGGTCTATTAATTTGCGATTGACCATGACCTTTGGCACTTAGCCGATATGCTGCCAGGTCCGAGAATTGAGTGTTGAAGCAGGTCTAACAGTAAACGAGTATCCCTACATGTGTGTCACGATGTGGTGGAATCAGGCGCTCGTCTAAATAATGAAATCGAAGAAGCCGAAATTTTTTCGTCCATTTGAGCACTTAATTATTTTTTAACTTATGGGGGGAGGGTGTTGGTTGGTTGGTTGGTTGGTTGGTTGTTTGACTGGTTGGTTGGTTGGTGTTTCTATTTTTTAAATTTTTTTTTAACCTTCGGCTGAACACTTTTCATACCAATTCAAAAACACATTTTAATGCATGGATTGTTCTGGAAAAACTGTTATCAAAGGCACAAAAATGTAAATTTGGTATTTCTAAGGACACCTTCAACTTTGGACATCATCAGACTTTGTGCGGTCATTTTCTTTCTTATTTTACCTCTGCCACCAGGCGACCCCCACCTTCTACAATAGCAAGTGTCTCAATTTTTATTCAAGATAGATGGGTACATTCTTCATCAATAGCAAGACAAATGAACAAGCTTTAAGATGATAACAATAACTCCATACGTCGAAAAATTTAACTAGCACCTGATTCCACCTTGTCGTAAAACACATATTTTAGAAAAATGGCAAGGGGGTTTGTGGGAAACTGGCTGTCTGTTCAGGTGATTCTCTTAGACAGCTGGCTGTTAACGCGTTCTCGATTGTATAAAATAGTCCCAGAAATTGATTTTTTAAAAGTTTAAAATCCGTGTTTGAAAATAAATAATGAAATGTAGGAATTATTGTTCTCACAATGAACATAATTATTTTAAAAAGTGTTCTCACAAGGAACTCTGTGAAGATGCGCATTCAGGCCATTCAATAGCATGAAAGTTGGAAACGCATTGTTTTTCGGAGCACTGTTTGTAAAATATCTCAACTTTGTTGTTCATTAAAATTTTTAATTCTGTTTTCTTTCTCTGAAACTTAAAAAGGCAGGCAACAACGTTCTTATTTCTCTTTTGTCTTTATAGGTTCAAAATGTGCCGCAACATTGGCTTTGGTCCTCAGCTGATATGCGCACGCTACGCCTTTAAAGAGTTAATCTCGCATGACCTTACAAAATTTCTTCTCAATAATTATGTCACCTCGGTCTGCAAGGTTTCGCAGAGATACCAATAGTTGTCTTTTCATTTAGTCAAACATTTAATTTTAAAAATAATTTTTAATTCGTTCATTTTTTTTTCAAAGACATTTAAAACTATTCCGAACTCACTTACTAACACACACATTTCATTTTGTTTGAATTTTATTTTGGGCCTGTTTCATAAGAAAAAAGAAAGATCAATCTGCTTCGAATGGCTCTATTTTTTTCAGACAACATGCATATTCTTAAATAGAATCTGAACTCGCACTTGCATTAAATTCATTTTGTTTTACATTTATTTAGTTTAAGGCATTTTTAAAAATGAATTTTCTTTCCGGGGCTATATCTTTTCGAGACAAGGTACAGATTTTTTTCAAATACGAACTGACCTGCATTCACACTAAAATTTCATTTAGTTTTACAATTAATGTTAGGTTTAAGTGAAAAGAAAAAGAAATAAAATCTGTTTTCAATGCCTCTCTTTTTTCCAAATTAGTCTAGATATTCAAAAATGACCCGAACTCATTTTTGCTCACATATTATTTTCATTAAGTCTAAATTGGTTTATTATGATCGATGCATGTTTGAAAAAAACTTTAGCAAAAAAACAAGAGTAATCTGCTTTAAAGGCCTCATCTTCCTTAAAAGGCATAGCACCTAGGTATAATATCAAAAATCAGTCCGCACTCACTTGCGAGCCGTGAGTGAAGGTCACTCAACTCCCACACGTCTTCACCTGCTAAGGTCCACAAAGCAAATGATGGAAGAAAGGTGGAGAGCCGAGAGTAGAGAGTAGAGAGGTGAAGACACTTTTATTGCATGCAGCTTTGGAATACAGCTCTATAAAGTGACGAGTGTGTATGGCCGTAATGTCACTGTTCGTTTTGTGTCCGTCATTATGTTGTTTTTGTTGTTGTTGTTGTTGTTGTTGTTGTTGTTGTTGCTGTGTGTGTGTGTGTGTGTGTGTGTGTGTGTGTGTGTGTGTGTGTGTGTGTGCGTGTGTGTGTGTGGTAGCCTATCCGTTCGAAATGTTTGGAGCCCCGAAGAGCGTGCTCTTCGCCAGGGCCACCGCCTCCCTTGGGTAGCGGGTGATGCAGTCCAACCTCCCTGAATCCTCCCCCAAGAGATGCCACCGCAGATGTTGTTGTTGTTGTTGTTGTTGTTGTTGTTGTTGTTGTTGTTGTTGTTGTTGCTTTTAAATTGGGTTTTTTTTCATGTTTTCCTTTTTGTTTGTAAGTGTTTTCACACCCCCATCTATACAATTTAGATAATTTCGGAGGTGGTTTCCCGACGACCCTGCCTGTCAGGGCCGACCCGGGCAAAGAGAGATACAACATCCCAGCAGAAAGACAGAATTGCACGATAAAAATCTTAATTTATCCTCACTCAGAAGTCGAACTCGGGACTCCTGCGAGCGACAGAAAATCGTCTAACCGCTACACCACATCAGACACAGGTTTTATGTACATGTATTGTATTTTGTGTATGTCGTGTGCCTAGCCATATGGATGTGTGAGTGTCTTTAATCTACATCTTTGGGTGTCAGTGTGGAGCAAGTTTTCGCCTCTATCATGTATCTACGTATGTATACTGTACATTCTACGTCTGTATACTGCACATCACAGGGGGGGGGATTTCGAAAAAAAACGCTTTTTTCCGCATTTCGGACAATTCGTTAATCGCAAATGTTTTTTGACTTTCCAATTTGAGTTATCTAGTGCATTTGGAATGTGTTTGGGTTCGAATACAGTAAAAACCATTTCACCGTTACTCCACCGACTTGAATTCGCGAATTTTTTTTTTTTTCATTACGAAAATTGGGAATTTAAGCAAGAAGCGCGCGAGTAGAAACAAACAAACAAACAAAAAAAGATATTAAGTATATTATGGCGGCAGGGGTCAAAAGGATTGGAAGCTGAATTATTTTTCTGATTTTAGTTTATTTTGATTGATTTAAATATGAAAATAGTGGTGTTTGCAACGCTGCTTTGAGATTTCGACTTAGCGCGTTTGCCATAAGAAGAAGAAGAAGAAGAAGAAGAAGAAGAAGAAGAAGAAGAAGAAGAAGAA
>NW_004797590.1:344245-345806 GCF_000002075.1 Aplysia californica | reverse complement strand
ACACACACACACACACACAGGGTCGAGACCCGAGTTCGATTCCAGAGTGGGGAGATAATGCTCGTCGAATAGCTCAGTCTTTCTGCCGAGATGTTTTATTCTTCTAAGTTCTCAGCCCAGCATGTTGGTTGGCGCTGACAGTGACAGAGTCTGAAGCCTGCCTCCTGAAATATATCTAAATTGTGTCTATGGGTACGTAAAAACACCTACATGTTTAAAGAAAGTATGGTCAACCATCAAATCAAATCGATTCTTTAAGTCATGTGACATAGCAGGGTCAGTTCTCCTGTTTGCGCGCGGAATGTAATTTGTATCACGACACAGTGAGATCAGGCGCTCGTCAACTTTTTGGGGCATCTGGAGTAGTTGATATACCCAGTAGTCTTAAAGTTGGTTCATTCGTCTTGCTTGTAATGAAAATTTACTCAACTATCTTGCAAAAGAAATCGTGATGTTTTCCAATGAATGATGTGGGAGTCACCTCGTTTCAGAAGCAAAATTAGCGCGAAAATGGTCGACAAAGCGTGATGACTTCCAAAGCTTGAGAGTCCTTGAAAACTGGAAAGTATCTTTTTTTTCCTTTTTTTTGGGGGGGGGGAGGGGGGGGTACCTTTGACCAACGTTTATCAGTAAAGTGCACACAGACATATATTTTTTAATGGACACCAAAGTTGTTGAGTCAAAGTGTCTTGGATTTCATTATTTTGAGAAAGCTCCTGATTTCACTACAATGCCACACAATTGGCTCCAATGGATCATCTTCTTCTTCTTCTTTTTAGCTTTTCCAGTACTTAGATGTTCCTTCTTTGACTTTTCTGCAATAAAACACTCTGTCTCTTGCCATCCTGCCTGCCTGGGTTGTTTCGGTTCTAATCTAAGTGTCTATGTCTTCCTCTCATCTTCTGTTAGGCCTCATCCTTCCTCTCTTGCCACTTGCCATCAAGTCAAATTTGACGAAGAGAAGCCAACATCCATTAGGTTGATATAAAGTGCACTTGTGGCCGCCATTTTCCGGTCCGATCTGATCCGAACCGACTCGATTCGATCGTCCAGATTGAGTACATGTAACCAGTGGGCATCGCGTCTGTAGGTGAACCAGGTCGCTCTATGACTCAAAAGGATTATTATTTATGTTAGCGAAGGGCTTGAAAGGAATTCGAGAAAAAATGGTCTTTTGCAGTCTTTATGATAGGTTTGCTTGTTTTGTTTTTTTGGTTCGTTTGGTGTTTTTTTTTGGGTCTTCATGGTAAGTTTTTTACAACTTTCGCAACTGCATTAGGTCATACGAGAGCCTGGAATTATAGTTTTTTTTAAAGAAAAAGAAAAAGAAAAAGAAAAAGGAAAAAAATAATATGAATCGGCTTAATTCTTATGTCTTCTATTACTGTTTCAGAAATATTTCCCCCTCTGTAGAGGCATTTGTTTTAATCAGGCATTGACAGACAACTGTATCATTCTAATTATTATTATCATTATTACTATCATCATTATTATCATCATCATCATCATCATCATCATCACCATCTTCATCATGACCACCATGAAGATGATGATGATGATG
>NW_004797590.1:343024-344145 GCF_000002075.1 Aplysia californica | reverse complement strand
TGTGTGTGTGTGTGCGTGTGCGTGCGCACGCACTTGCGCAAACCAGCTATCTCTCTGTCCCCAATAAGGCACCCAGCGTCCCTCAGTCCCATAGAACTGGCAACTAGGATACAGTGTGCACTGAAGAAATGTGTCAATTTAAGCGCCTTGGTGTCGTTTAGAATCTCCATAGCATTTCACACGAAAACAGAAGATCTGACCCCACAATGCGTAGCAGCTCTATGATTGGCTGTTGGCCTCGATTTCATCAAATTCAATCGAACATGACCTCGAAATTCAAACATTATGTTTGGTTTTGAAGGATTGGATAAAGCACTACTTTTTTGGAAATGCGCTATATAAATGTTATATTATTATTATTATTATTATTATTATTATTATTATTATTATTATTATTATTATTATTATTATTATTATTATTATCATTATTACTATCATCATTATTATCATCATCATCATCATCATCATCATCACCATCTTCATCATGACCACCATGAAGATGATGATGATGATGATGATGATCATCATCATCATCTTCATTATCGTCATCTTCATTATGTTGATGGACTAGATGTGTTGCCCGATTATTCCAATTTCAGAAGATGGGTTCGGGATGCGGTTTAATGGTGTAAGGCGTAGCGCATAAGGTGTAAGGTCTAAATAAGATTTAAGATATTTCTTGAGTATTACGGCGCAGAGCGTATGATGTTGGACATAGGGTATAGGGCAACGCAATAAAGCTGGTGTTGGTATAGGGTATAAGATGTAGGTCTTAGCGCGTGGGGCTTAAGTGGGGTGCAAGACGCAGGGCTTAGGGTGTAAGGACGTAACGATATGGGATGCAGCAAGGGGGTCGCATTCTGGACAGCCCAGAATGTTCAGTTTAATATAATCAACCTTTCGTGAGACAGCAAATGTCCCCGGTCACGTCTTGTGCTGAGGTGGACCGCCTTTCTCACCCCACCCAGTCGATATAATACACCGCTTATCTCTCTTTCTCCCCCCCCCTCTCTTTCTCTCTCTCTCTCTCTCGCTCGCTCTCATTCACTCACTCACTCTGTGTGCGTGTGTGTGTGTGTGTGTGTGTGAGATAATGCTCGTCGAATAGCTCAGTCTTTCTG
>NW_004797590.1:336187-342433 GCF_000002075.1 Aplysia californica | reverse complement strand
AGTATTAGTATTAGTATTATTATTATTATTATTATTATTATCTATGCCTGTAACGGTAGTTTTTGCCATTCCGTGTTCCGTGAAGGAAAATCTGGTTACTGCGAAATACGATATCAAACCATTGCATCAACTACAGAAATGGCATTAGCAGAAATATTTTTTATTCGTTCATGCTCATTCTAGGTCCTCTAAACATTTTTAATAAGAGCAAAATACATTGATAAACCTCCTAGATTGTAAAAAGATAATTTGCTTCTTTAGTTGTTGTTTTTTTTTTCAGGAAAAAGTGGACTTTGGTGCTCGTCCATTTTTTGGGCATATGGTAATTGGGCCAAAGTGCAAAAACGTGCGCACCGAAACTGAAATTGTCATGCAAAACTGGGAGACAGCACGATATCCGGACCAAATACGTGCCGTACCAAATACGTGCCGTACCTGCGGCCCAAAACGTGTTGTTGTGGGCATCATTAGTTTTTAGATGAGAAGAAAACAGGGCCAGGGGTTGCAATCATTTTGCACGAGGCCGCCGTCGTGGTTTTAGACACAGTCTGTTGAAAAGGAACTTCGATCGGCAAAAAGTTAGAATTACATTAAAATTTCTGCTCTTGGAATATTGTAACTTCTTGAGGTGTCGTGTAGTTTCGTCTCAAGTATCTAACAAGGTAAGGGAAAAAGTTAGTATCCACTTCATTTAAGGAGTTACTTCACAAAAAAAGCTAATTGTAACTGTAACTGATTTATGGCCCCATTGACACACTTTAGACGGTTCATGATACGGCTTCTGAAGAGCGAAATATTTTTAAAAAATAACAAAGGACCAAACAAACAAAGAGCCAAACAAACACAAAGAACAAAACAGAAATGGGCACTGTTTGAGTTTTACGAAAAGAAAAGAACACATTCAAGATAAGAATTATAAATTTCCAGGAGCAACACTGTTTTCCACACCATTGATTGTACTCAGAATTATTTTGTAACAGCCTTTTTTATATTTCGTAACGTAGTAGTTGTTTTGGGGGGAATGAAGGCTATCGCAAAAAGTCTGAGAGATTGTATGGGGAGGGTCAGATGTTTGAAACACTAACCAATCATAGTTACTTGGGTATTCCATTTTCTTCTCTTCTATGATGGACTCGATGAAGTTTAGTAGGTCGAGCTTGTAATGCTCAGCGTATTATTTCTCTGAGAAGAACGGTTTTCCAATTCATCAAAAAAATAGGTTTTGAAGCAGCAAAAATATTTTGATATTACGAGTAAACCAGTGTCCCTTTATACTTTATGACTCTGAAATTCGGGGTGCCAAGAATTGGGACGTGATTAACAATGTTCAGCGGCAAAATTCTAGAACACATTTCTGGGTCTCGGTAAAGCTACATCTTTGTTTGTTTTAGTAAGTGTTTTACGGCACTTGCAACACAATAAGGTCATAATATAAGGGCCAAAGACAAGAGGTGTAACAAGAGAGAAACAAACGCAAAAAACGAGGAGGGGAGATAAAGACGATAGATGTTTGACAGGAAAGAAGAAGCAAACCACACCAGAGCACCCGCCAACCACCGCAAACTACATCCAAATGTTTCGTTCTGAGAAAAGAGGGAATGCATACTGTTTGCTCTAGATATATGCGTTGTGTCATTATAATAATAATTATGTTTCGTTCTAAGAGAAGACTATATCTATTCTATTTTTAAATTCTGGTGCAGACATATACACTAAGAAAAGGACAGACTCACAAAGAAAGGTTTTATACAGATATAATATCACCGGTGTTGTAAAATAAGCAGAATCAACTTGGCGACCTTTAGTTAACAAATTATATTCCTTTTGATTTGGATATGCCTGGTTTTCTCAAAATGTAGAAAACATTAAGCTATTACAATGCGAAGTAAAAAAAAAAGTAGGCATGTTGATCATTGTGTACAGAACATAAGTATAGGAAGAAGTTTGTCGCAATTACAAGTCATTCTCTCTTACAATCCCTTTTCAAGAAACAGATTATTATTGACTATCAACCTCCCACGGTATTGGAACGGAAAAAGTATTGCCTTGTTAAAAAACTTGCAGCCCCCCATTGAATGATTATATTCATCGGTGGAAATGAATAAACGTCTCTTTTAATAATAAAGGTAATAATAATATTAATAATAATAATGATAATAATAATAATAATAATAATAATAATAATAATAATAATAATAATAATAATAATAATAATAATAATAATAATAATAATGATAATGATGATAATAATAATAATAATAATAATAATAATAATAATAATAATAATAATAATAATAATAATAATAATAATAATAATAATAATAATAATAATGATAATAGCTTTCATTAAATTGAGGATGAATTTCATTTTATTCTTTTTATTCAAACTTTGCAGGTTAAAGGAAATAATTCATTCCCCTTCCAAATTCAACCCAGCGATAATTTTGTCTACAGTGTTTAAGTTAACTCACGGCAAAAGAAAAACTGTAAAGGCCTATGTGTGGCATCATGGAAAAATCAGGCGCTCATCAAAGTAATGGCATCGAGGAAACACACATTTCCCTGCCCATTTGGGCAATTTTAATCAATTTTTTTCCCGCTCAACCATATCTGGAACCTGAAGACGAAGGCCAACAAGAGACTTAACCTTCTCAGACGACTGGCTAGCACTTCATGGGGAGCGGACAAGGATGCACCCAGACAGCTATATGTTGGCTATGTACGCTCTGCCACGGAAAATAACCTAACCTTACAGACAATCTGCAGCAAACCAACTCAGAGGTCTCTTGACAAAATTCAAAATCAAGCTGTACGATTTATCTCCGGAGCTTTGAGATCCACTCCAACTGCAGCTTGTGAAATCTATACGAACCTGGAACCCCTGGACTTGCGGAGAGAGGCAGCAGTAGTGGAGATGAGTGAGCGCTACAAAAGACTGGAGAAAAACCACCCAAACAGGAAAATAATTGAACAGAGACGACCAAAGAAACGGATTCATGGAAGATCAATACTTGACACAGCCACTGAACTAGTAGACAAACACCATCTTCCATGTAACAGAGAAATGCTGAAACCTTAAGACCAGAACTCCCCCCAAACACTAACATCAAGAATGCCAACATCAAAACCTCCCTCATAAAAGAGACAGTGAAAAAGGAATGTGACCCAGTAGAACTGAAGACAACAGCTCTGAAGACAATTGACTCCTACCCTAGTGATTCAATTCATATTTATACAGACGGGTCAGCCTTCAAGGGAACTATAAACGCAGGCTTTGGGGTAAGAATTGAACATCCTGACAAAACATGTGAAGAGCTATTTGATGCATGTGGTACTTCTTCTACAAATTACGAGGCTGAGGCAATCGCCATTGAAGCAGCAATCCTCCACCTGACCAACATTTTCATAATACATCCAAAAAAAATCAAGAACACTATTATCTTCACAGACGGAAAGTCAGTACTTCAAGCTTTGGAAAACATGAATTTCGAAAGCCCAGCCTGCCTATCCGTGGCTCAAACAATCAATACGTTCATACAGACCTATGCCGTCGACCTGACACTACAGTGGATACCTGGCCACAGCAACATCCCAGGAAACGACAAAGCAGACACCCTTGCCAATAAGGGAGCATCACAAACACAACCTCACAACCCAGTATCACAACAGACAGCCAAGAACATCATCAAATACAACACCAGGGAACAGTGGCTGAATGGATGGGCAATGGGCAAAACTGGAAGAACTGTATTTGCACACATGACAGCCCCCAACTCTAAAGATGCAATAAATTCCCTGAGTAGAAGAGAACAAGCCACGATATTTCGCCTGCGAACACAACACATACCACTAAATTCCTACCTTAATAGGATCCGCAAGGATACCCCACCCGACTGCTCGATGAAGACTGCCAGGATGAAACAGTACCACACCACCTCTTTAACTGCCCAGCACTTTGTGACCTGCGTAGCACCTACCTACCTGCCTCCCCAGACATCGGAAACACTCTATACAGCGACAAAGCACAGCTGATTAAAACCTGTCAATTCTTTGCCATATCGACAGACCGAAGGGCTAGAACCCTAATGGCCGCTGGATCGGAAAAGTAAAGTTCCGCTCAACACCGTTTTTGTCATTTACAAAATATGCTTACTATTATGTGTGGATTTTACTTTTTTTTAAGTTTATCAAAAACCAAAAAAAAGTAAATTTGCAGTTTCCAAGGATATTTAAGCTTTGGAGGCCACCAAATTTTGGCGGCCATTTTCTGGCCAATTCTACCTCTTTAGTTTTAGTAAGAGTTTTACGGTATTTGCAACACAACCAGGTCATATAAGTGCAAAGATTAGAGGTGTTACATGAGAGCAACAAACGCAAAAAAACAAGGAGGAGAGATAAGGACGATAGATGATTGATAGGAAAGAAGAAGCAAGCCACACCAAAGCACACACCAACCACCCACATTCTACCTCTGGCACAAAACTGCTGTGAAAAGTATAGGTGACATTGATTTGTCCATGAAAGATATATCAGTTGAGGATAAATTGCTCAACGAATTCTGTACCACACTGTGATGACGATATTCAAACAGATTTTTCAGTTTTTTTAAAATCTGAAATGTTCTCTGCAACAACAAGCATACTATAAAATGGACAAGTTATGCAACCTTTTTTTTTGGGGGGGGGGGGTAATTTTTTATGGAGCTCGCAACTGCCTAAATTCATGTGAGCACGCAGGACACATTAAATATTTTCAGTTGGTAGAAAATTTTGAATTTTGCCCGGGTGGCGGCCGAAGCCTACTCTTATCGATTTTGGACCACCAAGGGATCTTTAACGTGTGCAGCTTGCACACTGAACCTCCGAGATTTTTCGTCCTTATCCAAAAAAGCCAGGTGTTGGAACTTACCTACCATAAGATCAGGGATGTTGTTGAAAGACAGCATTAAGAAGGAGCCAAGGAGTAGCAGTAGAAAGGCTGCAGAAAGAGTCAGAGGAGCCCAGCGAAGGGGACAAAGGATGTTGAGGGGTTTGGGGCAGAATGTGGAGACGAAGGCAGCCGAAAAAACATTGTTAGAGAGCAGGAAAGGGTTTGAAAGGAGAGCTTTTTTTTAGAAGAAAAGTTTCCGTCGCTTTCCGGATTCGAACCCGGGACCTGCTGGATGAGAGACAAACATCTTAACCTCTAGACCACGAGAGCCTCCCTTAGTTGCTTCTATTTTAGATGGTGTTTTTCTGTTGGTGGGTTTCTTCGAATCCATCTTGCCAAGTTTATCATGGTCTACCCTGTTTAAAGATAAGATAAGATAAAACAAGATAAGATAAGATAAGATAAGATTAGATAAGATAAGATAATTCTGTATTATCCCAGAGGGAAATATTTCTTGGCTGTACAGGACCGTAAAACACATGCAGGTATACATAAAAAAAATTATATTATATATTATTACTCTCTTTAAAATTCAATATGAGAACTCTGGTTCACCTGTGTTTTATGCTCGTCGTTTACCTGCTTGGTTAGGGGCACATTCTCATCAGTTAACCAAACCACTTAATTCTTTGATGTATAATACTATTATTAAATTGTTATACTCTTGGCCGTTTTCGTGTCTATTCGTTTAAGTACAATTTTTTTCCTTGCTTTCCTTGTGACGTCCATTAATTTTCTGAGACTTTTAATTTCATCTCACAGGTAATGGTCTTCCTTTCAGTCCTTCCCTGTGCTGTGTTTAACTGCCTAGAGCTGTGTTTACACGGGAGAGGGCGCTATACAAATGATCTTCATTATTAATTTTCGGACAGTTTCGTTCATTATGCAGTCTGTCCTTATATCTATTACTTTTACTTCTACTTTTTCATCTTCTATTGCCGTTGACCATCAAGGGGGGTAGGGGTGGAGTTTTCTATGGTAAGCAACTCTGTAGATTTTTCAGTTGAGATGTCATAGTTTCTTTTGTTTTATTAATTGACGTCAAATTATTTGATCTTGATTCTCTCTTCCTTCTTTTCCTTACAGAGCAAACCATGAAGAGGATTATCCCTGGGGCGAAGGTCAACGTTATTGGTGTGGACGAAGGACTTCACGTGTGTCTTAGAGTGGAGGAAAAAACGATGTCCTTTGAACAGCACGTGAGTTCCTTACACGCATAATATTTTTGTCAGAGAGAAGGAAAGAGAAGAGAGCCGGAGAGAGAAAGAGAGAGAGAGAGGGTGGGGGTGGGGGAGAGAAAGAAAGAGAGAGAGAGGG
>NW_004797590.1:332684-334882 GCF_000002075.1 Aplysia californica | reverse complement strand
GGGAGGCAGAGACAAAGACAGAGACAGAGAAAGATATGAATTATTTTTGTTTAGTAGAGTTTCATGGCACTTGCAACTCAAATAGGTGAAATAAATGCCGAAGATCGGAGGTGTTACTACCAGAGGTGAGATAAGGACAATAGATAAATGATAGGAAAGAAGGATCGGACAAAATACACTAGAGCACCCGCCACGCACCCACAACTAGGTTTCACAGTAAGCCAATATAAGACAACAGCAATAACAATAAATATTTCACTCGCAGGTGGTCAAAAGAGAGACACAAGCAAGTGCAAATAAATTATGTAAACAAATGTGATTTATTTCATAAAATGAACAGAAATGTGCAAAAGTACAATAAATATGGTTGCGTACAACGGTAGGGGGATAGAGATGGGTGACCCATCGCTACACGTCACGAGGGTAAAGCATAAACATCGTATCTGCAACAACAACAACAAAATGGAGACATCGCTCTATTTTCAGACTGCGTTTGTTAATAGTAATAGAAAGACAATTTTTCTTTCATTTCTTTCAATTTATCCGAATCTCCCTTAGTAACGGCATGGAAAGTGAATAATAATAGGCTTCCGGTAACTCACTTTATAATCATCACATTTTCGAAACTAAAGTTTCATCTCATTTTTCCAAAACAATTATAATTATTGTTATTTATTATTACTTCTGCAGATAGAACTATCGTGCCTTATCCCCGCGGTTGTTGTTGTTCCACTGGCATAATTCATTACATAACAATCATCAACAGCCACCAACATGGCTGACATTTTTTAAAATTTGGCATTCAAGGGCGGGAACTCTTCCATTTTGTTCAGACTTTGATGATGGCTTTTCCGAAGTTAGCCCCCTTGAAGAGGTCAAGGAATGCTTGGGGCATGTTCTGGAATCCGTTGGTCACTGTCTCCTTGGGCTGAAGTTTTTTCTGGAAACATAACGGGGATATTGGTTAGGGACATGACATGACCTCATTTTCATAAAGCAAAATAATATTATAATTTTAATCTGTAACTGTAAAACGCATAGAACTTGGTGTTGAGCGGGGATGTGGGCAACACAAATGTATGAATAATATTATCACGCCAATGTTTTGGTAATCCTGCTTCTTTCTCCTGGATGACGAACTAATTATACCTCTATAGCTGTTATCCCTGGCTCAGAGGTTGAAGGGCAATGTGTAACGACCCCCCCTCCCCACATTTTTTTCTTTTTTCCCCCCTGCTTTCCTTCTTTCCACGCCTTCCAACCATTTTTTCTCTCTCTCGCAATATGTGTTCCCTCCCTCTCGTTCCATACTTCAATTCAGCCTTCCCTCCCTGTGTCACGTTTTATCTCTTTTAAATCATCCCTCTATCCCCACCCTTCATCCCATCCATCCCACCCTCCCTCAATCCTCCCAGCCCTCCCTTCCTCCCTCATGATTCATCTCTCAGTTCATATATCCTTCCATCCATCGCTTCTTCCCTCCGTCCCCCCCCCCCTCCTTCGCTCCCTCCCACAAGTATCTCACCTGCTGCACAAGAGCTGTCAGTTCTTTCCTCACTCTGGGGAAGTCGTCCAGATGTTTGAAGATCAGGAAACCTTGAACCTTGGCCTCAGCCATCAGGATTTTCACGTATGGGTTGGGCACTGAAAGTAAATAAAAAAAGATTATTTAAATTCTAGTTTTAGTACGAGTTTAGTAGTAGTATAGGGTTTTACGGCGCCCGCAATTGCGTAAGGTCATATGAGCGCGCTAGTACGAGTTTACAGCACTTGCAACACAAATAAGTCGTAATATAAACGTCGAAGATTAGAGGTGTTACAAGAGGCTTTAGTTTTATTCAGAATTTTACGTTTCTTGTAACATAAGTAAGTCATATTATATAAGTGCCAAATATTCTAGGTGTTACAACAGAATTTAGTTTTAACTCTTACGGCACTTGAAAAAAAAAAAAGGTCGTATTAGTGCTGAAGATTTGGGGTGTCATAAGAGAGTTTCATGCAAAGAAAAGAAGGATGAGATAATAAGGACGATAGACGTTTTATAGGGAAGAAGGAGCAAACCACACTAGAGCACCCACCAACCACCCACTGGAACTTGAATTATAAAAATGAAAAGAAGTTGAGTGATGTTGAAGTGAGACCATTCAAGCAAAAAGGTTGTTGTGTAAACTGTTTTTCGATGTTTGATCTAACCCCCA
>NW_004797590.1:327622-332429 GCF_000002075.1 Aplysia californica | reverse complement strand
TAATAATAATAATAATAATAATAATAAATTCATCGGGTTTATCAATTGTGTGGCGTGCTGACGAACTGAGTTACTTTTCGCAATCCACAAATGGAGATATTGGCAAACACTTAACACCAAGGTCAAATTAGTAGATCTTCTCTTGATGCTCTATTTTTATGTATAGCATGTCTCTTATTATTTCATACTTATAAATAGTAAAACTTCACTTATAAGCATGATGTTTCTATTTCCACAAGGCTTGAATCCAAGAAGTAACTCATTTTGTCCGCACACTTTACAATTCCACATAGAGAAATGACAACCACACCCTGATCCCACAACCATCTCCTCACCTTCGTCCCTCTTCCTGTTGTAGTCAGCGATCTGACCACAGATGAGGACACGGGCGTTTGGCCTGAGGCTGTTGAGGACGGCTTCGGTGAATTCTCCTCCCACCTGAAACAGACGGGGGGAAAAATATATATAATATACAATATGTTGAAGAGAAGGGAAAAGGTCATAGGAGTGATAGAGTCAACATTGTTCAAAATACAGTCAAGCAAACACGTTCTAATGGTCACCTGACACCTGTCCAAGATAAACGTATAAAGAACCACTTCCCATCACCCCCCCCCCTCCCCCTACCAAATCTCCCTGCGCCTTCCAGTTTGTTTGGCTTTTTTGTGTTTTTGTTGTTGTTGTTGTTTTGTTTTGTTGCACTTTGTTGTTTTGTTGTTTTTTTGTTGAGGGGGGGTGGGTTAAATTAGGACTCGTTCATCCCCCCCCCCCTAAACACAAAGTACTCACGTTGTCATAGTAGATATCCACACCCTCAGGGGCGTATTTCTTCAGAGCATCTACAGGTGTAATTTCCTTGTAGTTGAACACGTGATGGAAGCCCAGGGATTTCAGCCATTCACATTTTTCCTTGGACCCAGCAGAGCCAATCACTGTGCAGCCCTGAAAATTATGCAAATTACACGTATGAAAAAAATGCAAAGTGCTGTTCGGGAAGCAATCTTTCTATACAATAGCTTTTCCTTTATCTATTTATTCAAATTTACATAGTGTGCTTATTTAATACTAAAATCTGACATTTAAAATGTATCATACTATAAATTCATAGATTATTCTTTGAGTTGCCGTCTTCCTTGTTTAAGCCTTTTTTCTGACCGAAAGGGTTGTTTGTATGAAGTGGGGTGCTGGAATGAGGCAACATGTATGCGCGTGTGTGTGGGGGGAGGGGTGGGGGTGGGAGGGAGTTAGTAGTAGAGTGTTGAAACAATAAAGTAACGATTGACAAATGACAAAGTACAAGAAACCCATGTTCAATTTTTTTTCTCTCTGACTGTTCACTTTCGGACTAATTTTGTTTTTCATAATGTATGATGTTTCGCGGACGTTTCTTATGTAACATCTTTATGATTTATTTCGCTACCTCCTAATTACAACGTTCTAGTTGTGAAAAATTTGACGTCCAATGTTTTTAGCTCCACAATATGCCAAGCTTTTTCCGAATGCAGTTCTTTGAATATCTTAAAACGACTCCGAATTCTTTTACGATTTTGACAGAGCACATAGAGAGCATTAGAATTTGGTTCCTGACCAACATGGTCTTAGTAACTCAAAAAGGCCAAAAATTTAAGCCAAATCTTTGTAATTATCCTGAGGTAGCGATTGGATGTGGGCCAACGACCTTCATTACTGAATATAATACCTACTTTCCTACCCAACTCTCAATAACCCAATTTTGGAAGAAAAAAAATACACACAATCTGACGTCATTGACGTGTTTCAGACCACAGATATGACATGTACATGGATCCGAACCATCAACCCACCTTGGAGAAAGCCAGCTGTCCCACCACACTGCCCACGGCACCGGAAGCTGCGCTGACGACGACTACGTCACCAGGTTTGGGGTCACAGCGTTCCAGGAAGGCCATGTAGGCGGTCACTCTGTGGAAGATAATATATACGTACTTCCGGTCAGTGGGTGCGGGGTAAGTGACGTCATATTACAGGTGAAAATTGTACCATTTAAAATGTTTGTTTTGTTTTTTTGTGGGGGAGGGGGGGTTCTTGTTCTTTTATTTTCCTTTTTTTTTGGGGGGGGGGGTTGTTTTTATTTTAGTAAGAGTTTAACGGTACTTGCAACACAACTAAGTCCCAAAAGTTCAGAAAAAAAGAAGTTTTACAAGAGAGCAACAAACACCAACAAGAAGGAGAAGAGAAAAGGACGATAGGTGTTTGTTTGATAGGAAAGAACCGAAGTGTAAAAATGTTTGAAGATCGTAACAAACACCAAAAAGAAGAAGTAGAGATAAGGACTATAGATGTTTGACAGGAAAGGGGCAAACCGTACCAGAGCACCCGCCAACCACCCGCTTGTGCAGGTTTAACTCCCCAAATACTCCTCACTTCACTCAAGTGAGAATGGTACCCGGCTATAGACAGCGAAAGATCGTGTCGGTTTGTTAGTGTTTGATCTTTTAATCTGCTACTTGCTTGCACTAATATATTTCCCGGGAAGCCGAGAATACTTCTGGGTATTCTACAGTCTTTTTGGGATAATAATAACATGGATCATAAAGCGCATTTGAGCTTGCTGCTGAGCAGGGATTTTCGGGAGTAATTAATATCTTCTTCTTCTTCTTCTCGATCGCATCACACTTGAAATAGTGGGTGGTTGGCGGTTGCTCTGGTGTGGTTTGCTTCTTCTTTTCTATCAAACGTCTATCATCCTTATCTCTCCTCCTTCTTTTTTGTGTTTGTTACTCTCTTGTAACACCTCTAATCTTCGACACTTATATGACTTTATTGTGTTGCAGTGCCGTAAAACTCTAACTGAAACTGAACACTTGAAGTCCGGTATCTATCATAATATTCGGCCATCCTGCTCAGTTTATCTGTCGGCCCGTACAGCATACCGCTTCTCTTGTAGCATCAATGCGGTCGGCTATATCAAATATTATTAAATGCATTATCTACCATTATTACATGTATTAAACAACATGTGGGGGGGGGGTACTTACCCGGGCATGCCGATGATTCCGAGCCACAGGGAGGGAGAGAGTCCAGCCACCTGAGGCACAATGGCGGGTTTGTAGCCCAAGTTCATGGGTTCTTTGACGTTGATGATGGCGTGGCTTCTCCAGCCAACGTGGGCGAGGACGAGGGAGCCTTTGGGGAAGTCTTTGGCTTTGGAGTCCACGATTCTGTTGTGAGGGAGAGAGAGAGAGAAGGGGAGACGTGAGTGAAAGGGAGAGAGAAGGGGAAAGGTGAGAGAGAGGGGGAGAGAGGAGTGGGGAAAAGGTGAGAGAGAGAGAGAGAGAGAGAGAGAGAGAGAGAGAGAGAGAGAGAGAGTGTGTGTGTGTGTGTGTGTGTATGTGTGTCCGAGTGAGTGCGTCAGGGAGAAAGAGAGTGAGAGAAGGGTAAAGCCAAAGAGAGAGGATGGAAGAAAGAGAGAGAAGGCTGAGAAAGATGTGAGAAAAAGAGAGGTTGGAGAAAGGATGGGAGGGTGGGTGTGGAAAAGGATACTGAAAGATAAACAAGAGGTAGGGCGACATAAACGAAAGGAACCTATGCTCAATGTGGGGATGGATTGATAGATGGACGGATGGATAGATGTATGGATGGATAGATGGATGGATAGATGGATGGGTGGATGGGTGGATGGATGGATGGATGGGTGGATGGATGGGTGGACGGATGGATAGATGGATGGGTGGATAGATGGATGGATGGATGGATGGATGGATGGATGGATGGATGGATGGATGGATGGATGGATGGATGGATGGATGGAGGGATGGATGGAGGGATGGATGGATGGATGGAAGGATGGATGGATTAATCAGTGAAGGAATGCATAGCTGAATGGAGGGACAGACAGGTAGACATAAGAGGGGAAAAAAAAACAAAAGCAAACAAAATACCTGGCAACTTGCTCAGCGGGCAATCCTGTGGGGAGCTCCAGGACTCTGTGAAGAACATACAAGAAGACATGAAGAAAGAGGTTTTTGGAGAACATGGAGTGAGAGATTGGGAGAGAGTTATGTCAAATAAAAATTATGTATATGTGAGACGTGCTGACAAAATAAGTTACTTTTCACAATCCACAAATGGAGATATAGGCCTAAAATCGACACTAGGGTCAAATTTGTAGATTTTCTGTTTATGCCATATTCTTTAAGTATAACCTGCTTTTTATTATTTCATACTACTTCTAAACTGTAAGAAACTGCACCAATAAGCGTGATGTATCTAATTCAATAAGACTTGAGTGCAAGAAACAACTCATTTTGTCAGCACCCTTCACATATCGACTTCAGAAGAATTGATACAGACGCATGAATTTTGATTGCCACAATGAATTGACACGACCACCTAAAATTTAACAATAATTTTTATTATAAATTTTAAAATAAAAAGGGTTGCTTTAAGTCTGTAAAAAAGGTTTAGCTTACCTGATGTAGGGATCCACAGTAAAGTAAACAGCCTCAATCAGGATCTCTGTTGTTGAAAAGGAAATAATTGATGAGAGTGATGGTTTGATTGTGAGTTGAGACTGTTAGTTGACAATAATATATGAGTGATTGTTTTATTTAATATGGGTGGCAAAAACCGGGGAAGGGGGATGATTGGGCGGGGGAGGGGTGGGGGGAGGTGTTCAGACAGGCATCCATATAAGAGAAGGAACAGGTGTTACGTTTAAATGAACAAACTTTTTGCTGCATATATACAAAATTACAAAAAAGCAGACAAACGAAGAAATGAGGTGTGGGTATTTTTATGTACGTATGTTGTGTGTGCGTGTGTGTGT
>NW_004797590.1:326127-327438 GCF_000002075.1 Aplysia californica | reverse complement strand
GGCTTTTTCACATCGTCACGTTTAGAGAGGGTCTTTCTTTTAAACAAACAGAACTGTTCTTTTTCCAACAAACATTGGTTGTTGGGTTTTTTTACCCTGACAATTGATCTTAAAACCAGTACGCTGTATGCACACTCACGTACGAACAAACAAACGAACAAACAGACAAACAAACGAACAACCAAACAAACGAACAAACAGACAAACAAAAAGATGAACAAACAGTTCTTCTTACCATCCTCTTTAAGAGTGTCGGCCAGTTTTTCTTCCACCAGCTTGAAGTCGGAGAGCTGTGGGGTACCCTCGAAGGGCTTCTCTGTCTTCCATACCTTGGCGACCACCATTTTGATTTCTGTGATAAAAAAAGAACAAATTTTAATAGAATAACCTAAAAATTTAACAATTGAAATGCTGTCAAAACTGTATAAGACGGTCACAGCCACCCATTGCTGAGGTGAAAAGTGGGCTTTATAGACAGGTGGATGTCTTACGCAGTATCATTGTAATTTTTTTTTAATATGGTCGCTTTTAAGGACAAGCGGGCTAACCCAGAATTCGGGGGTTTCCAGAAATCGTGACCTACATCACAAGTCGGCATTGCCCTACCTACAGGAGAAGTTTGGTTTCATTGGTGTGTATATTTGTTTGGTTATAGAGAACACACTCCTTGTCTTTTGAAGAAACTAAACAAGGGGCAAAAACATTTATATATCTTCGATTTTTTCAAAACAGCCTTGTGCTTAAAAGCGACCATATAAACAATAATCAAGGGAGGAAATAGGGTGTGGCCGTCGTTTGTACAGGTGGTTGTCTTATACAGGTTCCCGTTAGACTAGGTTTCACTGTACATTATGTATTTATCTATCCATGTACGTATTTTTGCTTTTGTAATCAAAATGCCCTCTTGGGAATCAATTATGTGTAATATGTTTCTTTATTATTCTTATTGTTACATTGTGTAATGATAATACTATTCTGTTCCCTTTCAAATCTTTCTCTTTCGGAGAATACCTCCCCCATCCTTTCCTCCTACGCTCCCCCTTCACCCCTCTCCCCTCCACCACGGCCATCCTCTTCCCGTTTTTCCCTCCCCCTCCCGTCTCCACATCTCAAAACAACCAGGAGGGACACGCCCCCTAGCGTTTTTCTGTATTGACGCAAGAAGTAGGCCATAGAAGATCAGCAGAATAACAAATATGTCGTCTGCAGACGACTGTATAATTCTCTCTCTCTCTCTCTCTCTCTGTCTCTCTCTCTCTCTCTCTCTCTCTCTCTCTCTCTCTCTCTCTCTCTCTCTCGAGCTTGTACACT
>NW_004797590.1:324137-325564 GCF_000002075.1 Aplysia californica | reverse complement strand
AAAGTTTGATCCCTCTCCCTCCCCCCCACCCTACCCTCTATTTTTTAACGTTCTCCCCACTTCCCTGCCCCAACCACCCAATAGCATCAAATGGTTATGACTGGGACTGCACTGGCATTTAACCTTACACAAACTGAACTACCCTTTTCAGTTTTAGTAAGTAAGAGTTTTACGGCACTTTCAACACAATAAGGTCAAAATACAAGTACCACAGATTAGAAGTGTTACAAGAGAGTAACATGCACAAAAAAAGGAAAAAAAAGAGATAAGAGATCATGACGATAGATGTTTTATAGGAAAGAAGGAGCAAACCACACCAGAGCATCCGTCAACCACCCACAAACTACCCTTTAAAAAGTTCACATTTGACACCCACTGAAACAACAAGACCTTTCGTTTATTAACATTTGCAGACGTGAATTTCTCTTTTCCACCCGTAACCTGAAAATAACCCATGGCCTACAATATCATATTATTATTATATCTATTTGGTGAGTTTATCAATAGGGGGTTCCCTGCTTCTTCATCATTAACTATGATAGCGTCAAAAATTCTACGTGATCAAACTTATCAACGCTCACAAGTCATAGATCTATTGCCTGATTTGTCACCGCAAGTTTAGGTTAAAAGGCTATACTATACTCTTCTTCTTCTTCTTCTTTTTCTTCTTCTTCTTCTTATCCCCATCATCATCACCATCATCATCATCATCATCATCATCATCATTATTATTATTAATTGATAATTTTTTTCTATTATTATTATTATTGTTGTTGTTGTTGTTATTATTGTGTTTTATTATTATCATTATTTACATTATTATTATCAGCATCATTATGTAAACGTATAATAAAAATGAACGTTTGAAAATAAAAAATATAGGTTGCAAACTACAACCATGTATTATATCCACCAAATGCTAAGAGAAAAAAATGAAGATGTCATATTAAAATCGATACATTCAAACGATGCTTTAAAAAAAAACAGAAAGAAAAGAAAAGAAAAAGAAAGGGAAAAAGAACCAAATGATTTATTGATTAAAATCTCTTATTAGAACTTTATTTTTAAAATGTTTTATCTATTTATCTACAACATTATTTTTAAAATCAATTATCAATTATAAATATAAAATCCTGAAATTAGATGCAACAAATCACAACAATTAATTATTCTGCATTCCCTTACCTGTTTCGTAAATAAACGAGAGGAAACAAGAAACTGTAACACAGGACGAGCCTACTCAACAACAACGCAACGTTCCAAGAACCACGAGAACTGTGATGATCTTCGAGGTGAAGTTTCACAAGAGTAGTTGGTTATGCTAATCTCGCTTGCGGCCCCCTATTTATACATATTCACAGCGCTCACTAGTCCACGCGAAGCTCGCGGGGAAGATCGGGAAGGGGAGGGGTGGGGGGGGGGGGGGG
>NW_004797590.1:322988-324037 GCF_000002075.1 Aplysia californica | reverse complement strand
GGGGGGTATTCAAAACAGTAGAAGGCCTGGAGTAGAGCAACGAATTCGATTGACAGATCAGGCGCGCTGGGTTTTTTCAGCATGACGTTGGCAGTTTTTCGCGCGCACGTTTCACACTTCGTTTTGCTCTGTTTACGTCGGTGGGCGCTGCAGACGTGGGGGAAAAAAAGACAGATGGTGCGTACGTCGGGCTGAACCAGACGACAGTTATGTGTTCAGTTTCAATAAAAGTTTTACGGCACTTGCAACAGAATTAGGTCATACAAGTGCTGAAGACTACGGGGTGCGTTTTTTTGTGTGTTTTTTTTTTTGTTTTTGTTTTTTGTTTTGTTTTTTACTGACTAGCAGACAAATAAAAGAAGTAGGAGAGGTACGAACGAAAGATGAAGCAACCTGTATTACCTGTCCTTTGGCAACAACGTCATTGCACACCGGACAGGTCCTTAAGTGCTCAGTTCCCCCAGCACCAAAGCCCGCAAGGTATCCATACTGATTGTTCCGGTGGCTGTCTGATTATGGCGACGTCTTTCCTCCCTTTCCAGAGAATCGTTCCTTTCTTCCTTCTCCCCTCCCCATCCCCATTTCCCGCATCCTAATGAGTGTGTGGTGGTCTGCTGTCTCCCTGTCTTCTTCTTCCCGCAACTTTTTCTCCAGGGTCTTCAAGATGAAGCAAACCACACCAGAGTGCACGCCAGTCACCCACGAAACGTTCTAGGACTTCTATGTGATATTGGTGGCCTAGTGGCTAGACTGCCCGTCTCGTTGTCAGAAGATCATGGGTTCGAACCCCGTTGTGTACTTAGGAAAGGCAGTTCACACTAGTTTTCCTCACTTCACCCATGTGGGAATGGGTACTCGGCTATATACGGCGAAAGATCTTGTCAGTTTGTTATTCTAAGAGATAAATCGGCAGCTTGCATTTTGCTTCAGAGAGTTCTAAGGTTTCTTTGAGGAATAACAGTTTTGACAATAATGGTTACATGCTCTGTCTGTTTGTCTGTCTGTCTGTCTGTCTGTCTGTCTGTCTGTCTGTCTGTCTGTCTGTCTGT
>NW_004797590.1:320453-321702 GCF_000002075.1 Aplysia californica | reverse complement strand
ACACACACGTGCGCATGCACTCTGGCATACGCACGCACACACACGCGCACACACACACACACACACACACACACACACACACATACACATACACACACACACACACACTCACACAAGCATACATATACGCACCCCGGACACACAAACATGCATAGGTGCGTAAACATATGCACGTATACACATACACAAGAGTAGTGGGGTCAAACATTCGTAGCACAACTTATTCTCAAATATATCTTCTCTTTATCAGGTGAATCAATGTCACCCGTACTTTGCACGACAGTTTATATTTATTAATTTGCCTTAATTTAATCCTATTATTTTCCACAACAACTGAGGCTAGATTTGTTTTTCTCCATAATACAAATCTCCGTCACTCGAAAAAAGGGAGTGTTCACAACACTTCCCATTTCTCACACACATTTTGCACACGCATTATAGCTTACGTCACTGCTCACCAGTGACACTTTTAAGTGTCCAAACTTGTTACAACAGTATAATTTTATAGTGATCACTTTTCTCGTGGCCTAGAGGTTAAGGTGTTCGCCTATCTTTCAATAGACCCTGGGTTCGAATCCGATAGCGACCGGAAAATTTTCTTCTCTTAATTTGTCTCCTTTCACCTCCTTTCCTCCTCTCTAGCAATGTTCTGTCGTCTGTTTTCGCCTCCACTTTCTGCACCCACCCCTCACCTCCTTTGTCTCCTCCTCTGGGCTTCTGACTCTTTATGCGGCCTTTCTACTACTACTCCCTGGCTCCTTCTTACTGCTGTCTTTCAGCCACACCCCTGATCTTATGGTAGAAAAGATCTACACCTAGCCTTTTCGGACAAAGGCGAAAAAATCTCGGAGGTCCCCTGAGCAAGTTGCGCACGTTAAAGATCCCTTGGGGGTCACAAGTCGATAAGAGTAGGCTTCGGCCGCCACAAAAAGGTAAAATTCAAGATTTCCTACAATCTGAAACACGCGCTCATATGACCTTGTGCAGTTGCGAGCGTTGTAAAACACTTACCCCCCCCCAAAAAAAAAGATTATCAAAACTTACGTTAATATAATAGATGCAGAGTGTCACGATTAGAAGAAAGGACGAACTTGCTTGGAAAAGCGATATTGTTCCAGCTCATGGGATGGAAACACATAATTATAAACACACTCGTAAACTCTCTGTTGTGCACACACACACACACACACACACACACACACACACACACACACACACACACACACACACACACACACACACACACACA
>NW_004797590.1:316414-319239 GCF_000002075.1 Aplysia californica | reverse complement strand
GTCTCTCTCTCTCTCTCTCTCTCTCCCCGCCCTCTCTCTCTCTTAGTCTTCCTCTCCCCTACCCTCCTTCTTTTCTATAGTGTAAGTTTAAAAAATCAGCTGACAGAACAATCCAATACAATAAACACCAAAAAAAAACCCACAAAAAAGACCTACGGTACAAATTCCACAGGGTGTTTACTCTCTACCTTACACCGCCATGACATTTCTATTGCCACCAGAATCGTTCACAGCGAGAGCTGATGGTGATAGTAGTATGGTATGGTTGTGACGTTCATGTATCCTTCTCCTTTTTAGTTTTAGTAAGAGTTTTACAGAATTTGCAACACAATCAGATCAAATATATATATATACAAGTGCCGAAGATTAGAGGTGTTACAGTGGGTGGTTGGCGGGTGCTCTGGTGTGGTGTGCTCCTACTTTTTCATAAAAAAATATAACGTCCTGAACTCTCCTCCTTCTTTTTTGTGTTTGTTACTCTCTTGTAAAGCCTCTAATCTTCGGCACTCATATGACCTTACTGTGTTGCAAGTGCCATAAAACTTTTACTAAAACTAAAGAGGTGTTGCAAGAGAGTAACAAACACAAAAAGAGGGAGGAGAGATCAGGACGAAAGATGTTTCATAGGAAAGAAGGAGCAAACCACACCAGAGCACCCGCCAACCACCCACAATCCTTCTCAGCCTGGATTGTCCCTGATAGGCAGGATCGAGGCAGCCTGCCTCCAAAAAAAACGTATAATTGTGCTGATTAGGCCGTAAGAAATCAAATGAGGTAGTGCCTGATGAAGCCCACGTGGGACGCTCAATGTTAAAAACAATCAGGAAACGACTAATGCAGTTTTTGGGACACCTAAATAGACATAAGGGTCTTGAACATCTAGCTCTTACAGGCAAAACTGAGGGCAAGCGAGGCAGGGGAAGGACCAGAACAACATACTTAGGGAACCTAAACAAATGGGTAACAGGGAAAGATCAGGGAAACGTAGCTTATTTTAGAGCATCCGAGCAAAGGAATGAATGGAGAACCATGATCGCCGATGTCTGTCGCAGATCTGGCACTGGATGATGATGATGAGGCCGTAAGATATTTTGATATGGTCAAGGGATAAATAAGAATTATCCTGCAACGACTTACTCTATTTCAACTGGCGTCGGTGGTCTAGTGGTTAGGCTCTCGGACTTGCCACCGTATTGTGGTGGGTTTGAATCCCGTCACGGACCCGACGATGTGTGTGTTCTTGGGAAAAGCACTTCAAACAAACTTTCCTCACTTTATCCATGTGGGAATGGGTACCCAGCTACAGACAGCGAAAGATCTTGTCAGTTTGTAAGTGTTTGACTTGCACTGTATGTTTCCCGAGAAGCTGAGAATGTATCAGAGTTCTCTTCGGTCTGCTAGGGTAATAATAATAATATAGTGTAAAGCGCATAGAGCTTGCTGTTAAGCGGGGATATGCGCTATACAAATGCTATGTATTATCATTATTACTTTTATTATTATTAATTGTTTTTTGTTTTTTGTTTATTTTGGTTGTTGTTTTTTGTGCTTTTCAGGTTTTTAATACTGATTTATTTTGTTTGTTCCTAACTAGATTTGTTGTTACGAAATAAAATACAGTTTGAAAATGAATTCGTTTTGTGCTTTTAATAGACTGAATCCATATGGGGATATTCTGCCGTTGACTACGATGATGAGGAGGAAAATGATGATGATGATGGGCAATTTCTATTTTATTTATTTTTTTGCTCAATACTTTTTATGCCATTCGAAAGTTACGTTCGCCTGTGGATTTTACTGGAAAAACGTTCATCAAGGACATTTTTTTTTTTTAAATGTAAATTTGCAGTTTCCAAGGACACTCACCAAACTTTGGCGGCCATTTTCTTGATAATTTCACCTCTGACACCAAGCAATCGCTCGCTTCCTCACCTTTTTCAGTTACAGTGCCTTGCCGACTGACGTGGGCGATCATGGACCTCCATTTCATTTTGTCTTGCGTTGCAGCAATGGTGTCTGTTGCTCTTGCGGCTCCTAGCCATGTTGTCATCTTGTCCAGTATCTTTTCCCTCTGTCTGCCTCTGCCTCTCTTTCCTTCAAACTTGCCTGTTGTTACAATATTCTCCAAAGCTTCTTTCCGCATTGTGTGTCCGGAGAAATTTGCCTGTCGCTTTCTTATATTTGTCATAAGCTGTCTTCTACAATTTGCTTCTTCTTTTGTTTTTCTAAAACATAAGATAAATTTGTTGATTCCAAGGACGCTCAAACTTTGGAATTTACCAAATTCGCTACCTCAGAATTACCAAGTTCTTTCTAACATCGTTGGCCGTTTTGAGTTCCTAAGATTGAGGGGTCAGAAACCGACTACTGTTCTCTCTGATCTATCAAAATCGTTTGATTATTCAGAGTCGTTATCAAGATATTCAAAGGACTACTTTCGAAAAAGCTTGGCATGTTGTGATCTCTATTTTTTTTAATGTCAACTTCCTCAAAACTAGGTACTGAGCAGATAAAACTTTGTAACTGAAAGGTATCGAAAATGTTGCTGTCATTTTCTAGATAATGTTTTCCTCTGACTCCACAAACTGCCCCACCAACCTTCTACACTTCTTCATTCTCTGATATCTCAACCTCTCTTCAAGATAGACTGGTATGTCTTCATCAAAATCAAGAACCCCCTCCCCCCCTCCTAAAAAAAAAAACAAGCTTTAAGATGATACAAATAATGTTTTAAAAACTGACGAGGGCCTGATTCCAACGCGCTGTGGCACAAATTATGTCTTTTTATCTCCCGTATAGGAGGTTGATGGAAGTTTTACCCAACA
>NW_004797590.1:311759-313972 GCF_000002075.1 Aplysia californica | reverse complement strand
GCTGTGTGTGTGTGTGTGTGTGTGTGTGTGTGTGTGTGTGTGTGTGTGTCTGCCTGTGTGTCTGTCTTTTTTTTCAGCTGAGTTTCCCACGTTGCATTCCAGCACAACCTCAGTGTTACCCCGTGCCCTTGGAATGGCAGGGTTCTAACAACTCTTTCTTGTGAGAACGTAAGTTACACACTACACACTACTGACACACATGTCCTGCATACTGTGTCACCGTCTTGGGACAATCTGACGGGTATTTTGGTTTTGTTGGGGTTTGTTTGGTTTTTTGTTTTTTTGTTTTCAGTTTGACGCTTAATACAAATAAGGTGTAAACATTTTTTGCAAAATCTGTGCATCCCATTTTGCTATTTATAAAGATATGAATCTTGGAATCTCATTTACCTATATAAGACTGGTAATCTTTTAATCCCTTTTGCTATAAGAGAGTGATTTTTAAAAATCCCATTTTGCTATAAGAGTGTGAATCTTTGAATCCCATTTTGCTATAAGAGTGTGAATCTTTGAATCCTCTTAAACTATTTATAAAGATATGAATCTTTGAATCCCATTTACCTATACAAGACTGGTACATGGTAATCTTTGAATCCCATTTTCTCAAAACAATGAGTCCTGAGGTTGGAACCCTGTTATTCCAAAGGCGTGAGTCACTGATGATAAGTGTGACGTCACTGACATGGGTGTTAGTGATTAGGGTTATTGTTTTTTTAATTAAATACTCTTAAATTAAGGGTGCGGTGGCGGAGCGGTTAGTGCCCTCGTCTCCGAAGCGGAAAGTCCGGGTTCGAGCCTTGGTTCGGACACGAATTTTTTTCGCCCCCTCCTGCCCATCCAGCAGTAATGGGTACCTGACTTCGAGTTGGGAAAGTAAAGGCGGCGTGGAAAGGAACTGGCCACCCTACCAAAATAATAATAATTAATGCCGAAGGCCCAGGAAGTTGTTTCACTAACAAGGCATTCACCAATATCCGGATCGGAGGCGGGAACAACTTTACTTTTTACTTTACTCTTAAATTGAATATTTTTGTAATGTTTACGAAGAATTTTGTTAAAGAAATTGAATATTTTTGTAATGTTTACGAAGAATTTTGTTAAAGAAATTGAATATTTTTGTAATGTTTACGAAGAATTTTGTTAAAGAAATTGAACTTTTTTTTTACAAATACTGGAGCTTTGGAAAGAGCTGGAATTGAAAGTATCAACATGACCATAGAAAAGGAGATATTTAGGACATGTTTTGAGAAATCTAGAATCAAAGTTGCCCTTTCAGACACGATGTTGGAGACCAACTGGAAAAAGAAGTAGAGGGAGACCAACTTGAAGTTACAGAGGTATAATTAGAGATGGATGAGGCAATCAACCAGGACATACATGAGCCAAGATTGGAGAAGGTTGCCGGAGACTTCTCTCAGCCGTAGGTACCTCATTATATTATTATGTGAGGCAGCGTGGTGGAATCAGGCTCTCGTCAATTTTTGGGCACGTAGAGTTATCGGAATCATCTTAAAGCGTATTCACTTGTCTTTATTTGGATGAAAAAATATCCATTTATCTTGAATACAATTCGAGATATTTGCGAAAGAAGGAGGTGAGGGTCACCAGTTTTTAGAGGTAAAATTAGTGAGAAAATGGCAGCCTAAGATTAGTTATTTCCTTAGCTTAAGAGTCCGTGGTAACTGAAAATTTACATTTTTGTGCCTTTAATCAACGCTTTTCAGAAAAATCCAAAAAAAGAAATGAGTTCTTTAATGGGCATGAAAGTGAAAGGTGTTGAGCCAAAAAAACTAAAATTTGATAAAAATTCAAACTGTGGAAAAATGCAAGTTTCTTCACTTTGGTTATTTTGACGAGAGCCTGATTCCTCCACGCTGCCTCACATATTATTGGGAGAGAGTATGTAAAAGATTGAATATTATAATAATGTTACTTATTATTGCTGTTTCTTTCGCTACTGTTGTTACTGGTGTTGTTATTGCTGGTGCTGTTTCTGTCGCTGTTGTTTTTTATAGTATTGTTGCTCTTAGTGCCGCAGTTGTTACGAATGTTGTTGTTTCTGTTTCTGTCGTTGTTGTTACTAATGTTGTTGTTATTGCTGTCGCTGTTATTATTGGTGAAATTGATGTTGTTGATGTTGTGAACGAATCGTTTTGCTTCATCATCAATATGTCTCTCTCTCTCTCTCTCTCTCTCTCTCTCTCTCTCTCTCT
>NW_004797590.1:301918-310096 GCF_000002075.1 Aplysia californica | reverse complement strand
GCCCCCTCCCCAGGCTGTCCTGACTGTCCCTGCGCTGTTATGCAAAACAATTCTGAAATTATGCAAACTGAGTCAAAATATGTTAAATTATGCGATTTTGTTAATTTTAACAAGAATGATAAAGGAAAATAAACAGAAATTATGCAAACAGTGATCAAATTTTGCTAAATTATGCTGGGTGCATAAAACCACAGGGACAGTCCTGAGGGGTGGGACACATACCCCTTTCCCACTCTCCTAGCATAGAGAGGTCAGATTTTGGAACTATTAAAAATTGTGTGTCACCGACCGACCCTATCAATTAACAAAGGTATGCCCAAACATCAGAATGATTGGGTCCACTTTCTATTAGAGACCTTGTGAAACCGTTAAGTATCCTACCCTGGCTGTGGGTGGTTGGCGGGTGCTCTGGTGTGATTTGCTTCTTCTTTCCTATCAAACATCTACGTCCTTATCTCCCCTTCTACTTTTTTAATATTTGTTACTCTCTTGTAACACCTCTAATCTTCTGCACTTATACGACCTTATTGTGTTGCAAGTGCCGTAAAACTCTTACTAAAACTAAACTAACAAGTATCAATTCTAGATTTTCCAGCCATTGTGTCCCTACCCAGCTGTTTACTACAAAAACAGACAACAGTCCTACAACACGTAGATTGCTTCATGTGAGGATTGAGCATTTCGTGTCTGTGTAGTAGCAGGTCGCTTCCTCAGAATTACAAAGTTCTATATTTGACATGTTGGGCTGTTTTCAGTTCCTAAGGCCACGGGGTTAGAAACCAAATTAGTGAGAACAGGTGAAAAAATGAGCTACTTCTCAGATGTTAGCCCTATGGAAGTAGAATCGTCAAATTTATAGGTTGAGTTTGTATACTCGATTTGTATGAAACGATTAAAGACATGTTAAACTTGAAATAAATGGTATTAAAAATCTGCAAATTTGACCTTGTGTCAGTTTTCGGCTGTTATCTCCATTTACAGATTGAAGAAACTCCTTTTGTCTGCTTGTCTCAAAAATGTTCTGTCTGTTCTATCAAAATCTTTAGATTATGCGGAGTCGTTATACAGATATTCCAAGAATTGCATTAGAAAAAGCTCTACACTTTGTGAAACTCAAATTTGTGAACGTCAAACTTCTCATCCAAACTAGGATCTGAGCACATAGAATTATGTAATTCTAGGCCTAATAGCAAAGTGCCAGAACAATGAACAAATGGAGGCAGAGATCTTACAGTAGAGTGGCTAAGGCTGCCTCCCCCCCCCCCCCACCCCACCACCTCCCGCGGGATCCTCAGGCTTTTAATAATAATAATAAATAGCATTTGTATAGCGCATGTCCCAACTCGAAAGCAAGCTCTATGCGCTTTACACTATATTATCACCCCAGCAGACCATAGAACACTCAGAAACATTCTCAGCTTCATGGGAGGCATACAGTGCAAGCAGCTGGTTAAGCGCTCAAACACTAACAAACTGACAAGATCTTTCACTGCCTGGACCTGGGTACCCATTTTCACCTTGGGAAAATCGGGAAAATTCGAGTAAAGTGCCTTTCCCAAGGACACAACGTCGGGCCCGCGGCTCGAACTCTCGAACCCGCAACTTTTCATTTGATGGATCTAACATGTAAAAAAAAGCCTACCCACGTAAACCATGCCGTATATCCCAGTGTGTTACACCAAAGATAGTACATAACAAGAGGGGCCACTTCTCTCTTTGAGCCAATTAAAAAAGTGTCCTCAAAATTTGGTGGCGCCCTCTTCACAAAAGCGCACCCTTTGCGAACAGAGTTACCCTACTTGAGTTCTAAAAAATCAAAGTGAAACTAGCATGTTTGGGGATAAATTTCGGAAGAACGCTTTTTTTTAATGGTTACGCTGACAAAAAACCTCTTCCGAAGGAAAGGGGGATTGTTTTCTTCGTTTAATTTGACTTTAGAATGAAAGGCGAGAGGTCATTAAAATATAAAAAAAACTAAAACTCCGCACTGAACGTACCCGAACTGCTGATGAACAGCAGTCGATCTGCGCACGCAAGGAGGTGCTATTCCTATTCTTCTTCTGGAAAAACGAAAGAGAGCTTCAAAACAGACTGCAGCGCCATCTGAAGAAAAGAGCATATTTCCTGCGGACACTTTTTTGGCTGAGTGGCCCATCTTGTTATTTACTATCTTTGGTTACACTACATAAAGTGCTCAATCAGCCAAAGATGTAGTGACACACATTTTGTACTTAACTTGAACGGTATCTCCAGGTGCCCATTGCGGATGGGATCGGGTCGGGTCGGGTCGGGTCAGGTCAGGTCGATCGCCCGACTCGTGCCTGAAAACAAACGTATTTGTTTTTTTAGGCGACGAGTCGGGCGAGATCGGCTTGTGCTATGATAGCCGCTTTGCGCCCTCAACCTGTCTATCAAACCGACCCGACCCGACCCGATCTCCCTATGAACATCCGTGTAAGTATCCTGGTCGGCGTCGCCTCTGCCATTCTTTTTGACATTTTTAATAGAATAACCGAATAGTAAAATTTAATATAGCCTAGCTCGTATCTGTGGGTGGTTGGCGTGTGCTCTGGTGTGGTTTGCTTCTTCTTTCCCATCAAGCGTCTATCGTCTTTATCTCCCCTTCTTCTTTTTTGTGTTTGTTATTCTCTTGTAACACCTCTCATCTTCGGCACGTATATGACCTCATTGTATTGCAAGTGTCGTAAAACACTTACTAAAACTAAACAAACTCGTATATATTCTAGATTTTCCAGCCATTGTGTCCCTACTGAGCTGTTTACTACAACTCCTGGCTTGACCGAAAAAAAAGGTCAAAGTTCGAGCGAGTTCAAAGTCCGACTTTTTGCCCAGAATGAGCGAGAGATATTGCTGACTAACACCACCAGACCGGACCTGCTGATTGCGGGCTGTCAATAAAGCATGTGCAGGGGCCTCTTTTCTCACTGGCTCCGTGTCCCTGTTTAACTTTTTAAAGCTTAGACGTAGATCTAGTAGTGTTTTTTTCTGTTTTACTTGTTCTGTTTTTTTCCCCTTTTGGTACATTCTGTGTGCGCTTAAATTCTTTATGGACGCACCGGTAGTTTTGTTTTGGTTTGGGATTATTTATTTTTTTAAATTTTCAATTTATTTATTTTTCTTTTGGTTTGTGTCCTCGTAAATTCTTTAGCGACATATGTTGCTTGATGTTTTTTAAATTATTATTAATGTCTTTTTTTTCATTCGTTCTTTTGACTTTTTCTCATGTCTCTTTTTCGGTTGTATTGTTAATGGTAGATTTATTTTTTTTTACCATAGAATCATTGACTATGAGAATGTGAGTGACTAGGTACAATGATGTAATATTAATACTAAGATGGAACAATTAAAGAATATGAATAACAATGTGATTGCATCTATTTGTTAGTGTTTGATTATTTAGTTCTTTAGGGTTGGATTTTTTTTATTTTTATTTTGCTTGCTTGCTTTTGTCGTCTTTTCTACCCAAGGCTGTCCTGGAGGTCGGGGTGAGGATGGGAGCGATTTGAGGGGGGGGGGGGGGGGTTCATACCCCTTTTCCACTCTCCTCGCATAGAGAGAGAGATCAGATTTTGAAACTATTCGTGTGTCACCAACCTTACCTGTATATAGAGGTATGCGAAAAAACAAAACCAAAACAACAAAAAAACAACTATCTTATTAGGGATCCCTTTTAATTAGTGACGTTGGGCAAATGTTGAGTATCCTACCCTGGCTAGAGAGCAAACAACAATCATGTGGATTGCATAAGGATTGTGACACACCATAATGGACGTCATCTTCATCGTTATCGTCATCATCATCCTTGTAGGTAGCAGGGAATAAAAAAAAGGGCTTGAGACTTAGTAGATTTTTCAAATTTAATACAAGTTCAACGTTTCGCCCTGTAAAGGGCTTCGTCCGGAACGTGTACAAAAAATCTCATCATCCTCATCATCATCACCACCATTGTATAAAGCAGCTATTAAAACGGTTAAGACATCATCATCATTACCATCATCATCATTGTAAGTCGCAGGGAATAAAAAAGGGGTTCATCATCATCATCATCATCATCATCATCATCATCATCATCATCATCATCATCATCATCATCATCATCATCATCATCGCCGTTGTCGTCACCATCACCATCATCAATATCATCATTATTGCCTTTCCCACCCTGCTTCAGGGTATAGGTCACGAACAAATACTTTCCAACGTTCCCTATCCTGAGCTGGCTTCTTGATATTATTCAACGTCTTATCAAAGTGCGTATTTGGTCGTTTTTAAGCACAAGGGGGCTGTCCCGAAAAATGCTGTTTTGAAAAATTCGGAGGTAAAATGTTTGCCCCTTGTTCAATTTTTTTTCAAAGATAAAGAAAGTTATCTCTTTAACCAAAGAAATATACACACCAACGAAACCAAACTTCTCCTATACGTAGGGCAATGCTCACTTTTGGGGTAGGTCTGGGTTAGCCCGCTTGTCCTTAAAAGCGACCATTTGGCACACAAAATGCCTGATCAGAAGCAGATCAAAAGCAATGTTGCGATGCATTTCGAACCATGAACATGATGGAAAGACAGAAACTAGAAAAAGAACAACTGTTTTGGTGTTGTTGTTTTTGGGGAGGTTATTTTTTTTTTGGGGGGGGGGGGGGTTATCTAGTATCAGACGCTATGATGAAGGGCCCCCGTTACGCATGGGCATTCTGAGTACTGTACTCGTAAAGATACACAGACTTCAACATAAGTTAAGGACCACTTGCAAACACTTTAAGTGGTCTTCTTGGGTCGACCTGCACGTCAGCGTTCTTGGACTGATCCAGTGGCGTGATGGCGCTGCCTCAAGCGGACAATGACAGCGTGTGACTATGCTAGCCTTCTGGCAACTTCTCTGGCACCAACTCCATCCTGCAGACATGCCATAGCCTGGCTGGCACGATCAAACTCTCTCAGCTTTCGTCTCGGTGGCATATTGATGCGATACTGGATTTTGAGCAAACGGCAGCTTATATTGCCACCAACGTGAGCACAGCTAGAGAGCATACGTCCGTTTATGACGTGCACCAGAAATTTTAACTGAGAAATGTCCGTGGTGTTGCACACAGGTCGATAAAAAAACAGCAAATTTGACTAAAATTCCCCGAAGATTTCCGTACTGCACGTGGTGGTGTTGCCCCCTTTAGTAAGCTGTGTAGTACGCATTGGTAACCCATTAACACTCTCAGAGCAAAAATAATTTGAAACATTCCTTACTGTCTATTTTTTTTTTTTTTTTTTAAATCAGGGCTGTCTGTCAATGTGGTCCTTAACTTATGTTGAAGTCTGTATGTTAGCAAACGTGTCCTTCTTATCTCTGGGAATGAAAGAAAAGAGTCTTATGTAAACATTAGGTTACTGTTTATCTAACGTTTGAGGACTGAATGGCATACGACGTCCTAGGATACAGACTGGGCTACCCGATAAAAAAATCTCCCCCGCCTGAGAATTGAAACCATGCCTTCTGAAAAACAGATGCACACTGCCGGATCCAATTCAATCGGATTGACTGGGGGCCAACTGGATTTTTTTTCGTGAAGGGGAGAAAAAAGCTACTATTTTGGCACAATAAGAGCCATTCGACTCATGACCATGAAAAACATACACGTTAGATTTTGAAGGTCACATTCAGATCTATTCGAATTCGGTGGAACTGTGTCCAAAATGACTTGACGGCTTATTCCCCATTCATGTGGTAAAAAATATGTCTGTCCCTGAATCGATCAAATGGATTCGATTGGAAGTGTGAACTCGACATAACGATTCCTAAAAAAAAAGACGACAGTCCAATCTGAGCGAGCAAAGACGTAATAAGGAATGTCTTCAAACGTGACGGATATCATGACCAAAACGTGTCATAACGTGGTGGAATCAGGCGCTCAGCAATTTTTGGTCTAATATGGTTATTGGCGCCATCTTAAAGCCTGTTTTGCCTTACTTTTGAAGAGAGAAAAATCAACTCATCTATAACAAATAGAAGCTGAGATATTTGCTACTGAAGGAGTTAGGGTCGCCTGTTACAGAGGTTGTTGTCGCCTGTTACAAAGGTAAAAGTAGCAAGAAAATGGCCGCCAAAGTTGGGTGATCTCCATAGCTCGAGTGTCCTTAGAAACAAGAAATATCCGTTTTTAATGCCTTTCATTTTCCATCAACTTTTTTCGGTAAAATTCATGTGAAAGTGTGTTGTTAGGTTCTTTTTTAAATGATATAAAAAGGTGTTTAGCCCAAAATTTAAAAAAGCAATAAGAATTGCTCACAGATAAATGTATTTGTTTTCTTCTACTTCATTATTTTGACGAGAGCATGATTTCACCCCAGTGCAAGACTGATACCGTACAATAATAACCTTGACATTCTTTTTTTCCTCTCACTGGAAAATTAAAGGCAAACAAGGAAGGGGAAGACCAAAAGAAAGAACCGTATTAAAATTTGGAAAGCCTGAACGGATGGGTGACGGGAGAAAAAATCCAGGACACGTGTAATAATAATAGGTTATAATAGTTTGTGAGAGCAGCTAAGCAAAGAAATCTTTCATCTGCCAGCAGGGATGTCGTATCCCTCTCATACTGACTGGCCTTGACACTACAGTCATGCTCGGTAAAAACAGCCTGCCTGCTGAGTTCTTATATGATCTAGATTGGTGTTGCTCTATTATATACTTTTTCATAACCAGCGCCTTCTTTTTCCACTTTTAAGAAGCTAAAACCCAAATGTGCCACATACATGTGAAGACTACTGTGGAAAAAACGACGGTAGTCACAAACTGAATATCGTGAGGGTACCAATTTTGAACGCTTGTTGGCTCGTAATTGTATTTCTGTTCAACTGTTGGTTCATTATTGTTGTTAGATTCCCCATTCAACAACACTTAACGATAAACCACCAGTCAAACAAATATGAAGCTGTGAGTCCACAAGCTTTTTATAATAGGCACCCTCACAATTTCCAGTTTGTGACTACCGTCGTTTTCCCCCTGAGCTCTTCATGTCCTTTCGAACCTGTTTAAGTCTGAGACGACCGCCAATTGTCCAGGAGAAAGTGGTTGTCTTAGACAGGTGGACGTTAAAAAAAACTCATTAAAATGAAACAAATTAAATATGTAAGGAAGGAAATGGGAGATGACTGTTTGTACAGGTGATTGTCTTATACAGGTGGCAGGTTCGTTTCAGTTTTAGTAAGAGCTTTACAGCACTTGTTACACAAAAGGTCATATCATAAGTGCCGAAGAATAGATGTGTTACTAGGGAGTAGCAAACACAAAGAAAAAATAGAAGAAATCAATCAGAACGATATATGTTGGATAGGAAAGAAGGAGCGAATCACACCAGAGCACCCGCCAACCACCCACACTGAGTGACCACATTAAAATTTGTCAGAAAATGTTAAGTTTTTTGTTGTTTTTTAGTAGGCTAAGAGTTTTACGGCAATCGCAGCTGCATTAGGTCATATGAGCGCGCTTAACACAAGTTGGTTGCATTCACAATAGCAATCCTCAACATGGCTTGATTTTGGTCAATCTTTCGATTAAAATGTTACAAATTGGTGGTAAAGAAAAAATATAACGCACGGGGGAAAATGACTGTAGCTACAAACTGGAAATTTTGAGGGTGGCAATTTTAAAAGCTTGTAGACTCATAACTTCATATTTTTTGACTGCTGGTTTATTGTTAAGTGTTGTTGAATGGGAAATCTAACAACAATAATCAATCAACGGTTGAACCGAAATACAGTTATGAGTCAACAAGCGTTCAAAATTGGTACCCTCACGATTTTCAGTTTGTGACAACAGTCGTTTTTCGCCTGTGCTCTTCAAATGTAGCGCAAAGTGTCACCAAGTGTGACAGTAGATGATACAACGAAAACATTTTGTACCGTTCAGTGGTGACCTCGCGCTAAAAATAACTTCACAGGGAGTAGGAGAGATATGGGGAGAGAGTGGAGAGAGAGAGAGGGGGGACAGGGAGGGAGAGGGAGAGAGAGGGGAAAGAGAGAGAAAGAGAGAGAGAGAGAAGGAGGAAGAGAGAAGGAGGGAGAGAGAGAGAGAGAGAGAGAGAGAGAGAGAGAGAGAGAGAGAGAGAGAGAGAGAGAGAGAGAGAGAGAGAGAGAGAGGAGGGGGAGAACTGTACCCATTAATTA
>NW_004797590.1:300296-301818 GCF_000002075.1 Aplysia californica | reverse complement strand
CCCACACCTCTAACCTTCTGCACACACACACACACACACACACACACACACACACACACACACACACACACACACATACATACATACATACACACACACACACACACACACACAAGCGGACACGTTTGACCCTGACGTAAGTCTATGCGATTACAACCCAGTGCACACTGCAGTCCATCAGTGAAGTCTTTGGTGAAGCGGTTATACAGGGAGTCCATTGTGAATGGGATCGGGTCAGGTCGGGTTGGGTCGGGATGATCGCCCAACTCCTCGCCTGAAAACAAACGAGTTTGTTTTTTAGGCGGCTAGTCGGGCGCAACCGGCTTGTCAATATGCCACGATGGACGCTTTGCGCCCTCAATCTGACTAGCAAATTGACCCAACCCGACCCGATCCCCCAATGAGCACTAGTGATGGGCGGCTGGGATCCCGATTATTGAAAGCTAGGAATCGTAGGAATCAACTCAGATCCCAATTACTTACTTTTTTAATGATGTGATTTCTTCCGGTGGTTACCTGGTTGGCTTCGAACATCACCAGGATTTAGGATAACCTTGATTTCGGAACACTCCGAAGCCTCAACTTTTATTTTTCAAAGATAAATTCTTTGTTTAAAAAAAGATTTTAATGGTTAAAGTAACTGTTAACCGTTGGGTTTCGTGAAAGGGAGCTTTTCTTTCGTTGTATTAGTCGTGGGAATCGGTTCCGGAATTGATTCTTCGCCCAGCTCCATTGAGCACCCCGTATTAGGATCTGCGTTGTCGCGAGCAGGAGACCCGAGGTCGTCGATTCCCGGGTGGTTGGGAAGATTTTTCAATAGTGTATCTAGATTTTTCTGCTGGGATGTTGTATCCTTCTAAGCCCGGGGTGGCCCTGAGGGAAATGTTCGTAAGCCCGCCTCCTAAATAATCTAAATTGTGTCAATTGGGGTGTAAAAAAAACACCTAAACTGCATGCAAATCGGAATCATCGATTTGAGTCATGGCCAGTTAGATTTTATTTCATGGATAAAGCACAAAAGATATTATATCAATCATTTTGGCACAATACGACCTTTATGACTTGCGACCTTGAAAAACAAACACGTATAATTTCGAAGGTCACAGTCGACGTTTTGTCGAATTCGATCCAATTGCCCCAAAATGGTAGTTTTCGCACTACCCTTCGTCTTCTTAGCTTTTTTTTCAAGTAGTTGGACGTTCCTTCTCGAACATTCTCGAGGGAATCATGGTGTCTAATACGCCCAAAAAGCCGTTTCAATCAAGCAAATTCGATTGACAGTGTGCACACGGCATAAGAGGCCAGGAAGTTTTCATTAGAGCTTTTCGATTTTTGTTTGGCTATTTATAATTAAACAGAACTGATAGGGATAGGACGGGATTTCATTTGTGTAACTGGGATATATTTACTTTGCTGATTAATTTTCTAGTTGGGTTTCAGTCTATGTGTTTCTATAATATTTTCTCTCGATCTCTCTCTATCTATCTATCTGTCTATCTATCTATCTATCACACTCACCCCC
>NW_004797590.1:296501-297761 GCF_000002075.1 Aplysia californica | reverse complement strand
GGGGTTGTTTTGTTTTGTTTTTACACCCCGCACCACAATAAACTATATCATAAATATCTTTTGCTGTGACTGGCGCACCAATTGATCCTTACCTCTCCCTACGTGAAACTTAGGAATTTAAGCAATAGAAATAAACGACAGGGATTGAGAATATTACTATGGGCTGACAAGCTGCTTCACGAGACACTGGTACACGTGTTCTTACTTGTAACACTGTAGTGACGTGCAAGTGCAAGTTGACGCTGCTTTCGTTTTCGATCATTTTATTTATTAATTTATCTTTTTATGTATGTATGTATCTAATTATTTATTCATTCATTTATTTACTTGTTTGTTTGTTTGTTTGTTTGTTTGTTTGTTTGTTTGTTTATTCATTTACTCATTCATTCATTCATTCATTCATTCATCCATTCATTCATTCATATATTCATTCATTCATTTATTCATTCATTCATTCATTCATTCATCCATCCATCCATCCATTCATTTATTCATTTATTTATTTATTTATTTATTTATTTATTTATTTTTTAGCAACACGAATGGGTCTCACCAGTGCCGAAGATTAGAGGTGCTACTAGAGAGAAACCTTACAAAGAAAAGAAAGAGGTGAGATGATGACGACAGACGTTTGATAGAATAGAAGGGACTAGCAATACTAGAGTACTTGCCAACTTCCCACACCACCACACCACACCAAACCACGCCACACCACATCACACCACGCCACGCCACGACACGACACACTTCATCACGTCACACCACACCATACCACGCCACGCCACGCCACATCCCTCACCATCCACCCACACCCCATCACACCAGGCCACGCCACGCCACAGAACACCACACAACGCCACCACACCACGCCTCGCCACGCCACACCACGCCACACCACGCCATACTATACAACTCACCATACCTCATCACACCACACCCCATCATACCACACCACATCCCACCAAACCACATCACACCACACCCCGTCACACCACACTACACCTCACCACACTCTTTTGTTATGACGCACAAACTGACCCTTGCCCTTTGTGAAACGTTGGGAGGGTTTGTTTTTTTAATTGACTTATTTTCGTGTCCTCCAAGGTTGTTGTTTTTTTTAATGCTCTGGCAAGTTTCACAACATGATATTACCCATCATGACATGCATATTGTATTGACACCGATCCTTTGGGACATTTGGGGAGCGATCTAAGGACGGACTGACACGGGGGATGGACTTACAAGGGAGGTGGGGGTGGG
>NW_004797590.1:293334-294980 GCF_000002075.1 Aplysia californica | reverse complement strand
CTCTCTCTCTCTCTCTCTCTCTCTCTCTCTCTGAACTGACGTCATTTGTGAACAGCCCCTAAAGTCCGGTGAGATCAGAGAGGTACAGTAGATGGAATGACAAGTTTCACAACACACATGTATACGTCATCTAGTGTCACTTTTGAGACCTACAAATTGACCTCCGACCTTCGCGGGAAAATAGAGGTAAATCAGAGAGGTCAAGAAAGAAGGCTGATAAGTGTCGGAAAATACCTTACATAGCGCCAGTTTTTTTGGTCATCCAATTTGACTCCTGATCTTGCGGCGAATGTTGGATTATATCAGAGAGAGGTTAAGAAGATAAACTGTTAAGGTTCAGAAAGTGTATTACTTTGCGTCACATTTTGTCACAAATGTTGACCCCCCTAACGTTGGGGGAAATTTTGGGATTATTTCAGAGAGGTTTAGAAGATTGACTGATAGATAAGCTTCGGAACAGGCATTACGTAGCATTATTTTTTCTGTCACACAAACTGACCCACAATGTTCAAGGAACTCTTGGGGGAATCAGAGAGGTATAGAAAGTATAGAAGGTATAGAGGATGGACTAGTAATGTGGGTGGTTGGCGGGTGCTCTATCTGGTGTGGTTTGCTCCTTCTTTCCTATCGAACATCTATCGTCCTGCCTGATCCCTCTTACTTCTTTTCTGTGTTTGTTGCTCTCTCGTAACACCTCTAATCTTCGGCACTTATATGAACGTATTGTGTTGCAAGTGCCCTAAAACTCGTACCAAAAAAAAGGGAGGGGGGGGCTAGTAATGGTCATAATAGTCAGAAGATGAACTGGAGAAGTCAGTTCTGAGACAGTGATAGTTTTTCGCCTTTCGCGGTTCAGATTCTTGAGCTTTGACATACGTAATATAAATTGCAAATTATGAATTATTCGCTTCCTTTTTTTCAGTTAGGTTTTACGGTTTTTGCAACAAAAATAGGGCATATTGATGCCGAAGATTAATTAGAGGTATTACAGGGGAGTAACATACACAAAAAAGGAGGAGCAATAAAGATGATTTATGTTGGGTAGGAAAGAAATAGCAAACCACATCAGAGCACCTATCAACCATAATATATACAATCACCTCCTTATTGACATCCCAGAGGTTTTGGAGATAGACTAACTTGCTTCACAACATAGCAACACTAAAATAACACATGTATTGTGCGTCATTTAAATTGATATCCGCCCCTTGAAGAAACTTACGGAGGAATGTATATTAAGGACAGAAAGAGGGGGAGGAGAGAGAGAGAGAGAGAGAGAGAGAGAGAGAGAGAGAAGATGAATTGAATTGACAAGGTGCAGAAGACGGTCTAGAAAAGTCCCAAATTATCCCACCTTTAATGTTTTTTCAAAACCTTTTTAAATGATGTAGAGGACACATACAATGTAATTAAACTATATTATGTCCTATCGGCAGCAAAGTAAAGACAATAATGTACAAGATATGTACTGGTAGGCCTATTATTCAGCTACATTTCAAACATCATACACAGATCAGTATCAGAAACACGATTGTGCATATTTCTTAAGAACCTTCTTCGAGCTATATTATGCTCTTATATTTATCCGTAGTTCAAGATGTGAAGCGTTTGCCTCCTTACTGACTTTTGACCCCCCCCCCCCTTAT
>NW_004797590.1:286744-291297 GCF_000002075.1 Aplysia californica | reverse complement strand
AGTGAGACAGACAGACAGACAGACAGACAGACCGACAGACAGACAGACAGACAGACAGACAGACAGACAGATACATCATAGAGACGAAGCCAAGCGTGATAAAGGGAAACAACCGTGTAATAAGATTATAAGCGATTGCTATTAATATGTTTACTTCCCTTGGCTATTTCAACGTCGTGCGCACACTTGCAGTGAAAATAAAACCATGAAAAGCTCCACCTGTTACATTGAATTTATTGTAGGCCTACTTTGAGAGTGAGTCAGTCAGTACCTACGTCACAGGTCGCTTCACTAAAGAGTACGGGCGTCATACTCAACCGCACTGGGAGACAAAGTCAATGCGTCGAACTAGATGCACAGTCATTGAGCATTGGAAAAACTACCTTTTTTTTTAAAACTCGAACAAGTGACCGTAAGCCTATAGAGTCCCTGCTTTGCTGCTGCAAGACTTAGCTTAGTTTGAAGTATGTAAACGTTAGTATTCCCATCATAAAAGAAAGGTATAATCCGATTTATCTTTGTGAGCATGATTTACTCACCCACATTTTGAGAGAGAAAGAGAGAATTATATATATAGGCCATATACTGCATTATTGATTTTTCTTGTTTTCCTGATTAATTAGACAATTCTGAATTCTGCCTGCTTTTTGTTGCTCAACTTACTGTCCTCATTGGCTCTCGTATACGTCAGCATCTAGCCGGCAGGACGGGTAGTCAGGGGAATATTAAAATATCCCTGGTCTGAGTGAATCGATAACCGCAGTCAAGAGAAGGGCCTTTATAATTCATGAGGCTACGAACTAATGTAGTGTTGAAGTTGAAGCGTTTTACGGCACGCGCAACGCAGTAATTAGGTCATTTAAACGCCGATGATTAGAGGTGTTACAACCACACGAGAATATAGATCTAACAAGTGCAACAACAACAAAACCCCACCAAAACCCACCAAAACAAAACAAAGCAAAGGAGTTAGATAAAGGTGATAGTGATAGATGTTTGATTAGAAAGAATAGTGCAAACCATATAATACCAGACACCAAAACACCCGCCACATATGAACTACCCTCGAAACTACATATTATAGTTTTGCCACAGCGCTGTAACAAAGACTAAACATAATCTCCATATAATAGATCTAGAACATTTCTTTACAGCCTAGATTCGAGATGTTTGTTTGATTTAGCGAGAAAGGAAGAACAGCAGCAACTTTTAAGTTACATTTAAACGTCAATGACAAAATATATGTCATGTATATTGTTAGATCATAAGAGCGAACTCGACCCCCACCAATTGCATTCCAATAGGCAATACAACATTAACAATCTAAGTGCTTTATCAACAAGCTCTAAATGTGTGTAGGCCTAGATCTATAAGCAGACTTCCAGATTGTAATTGTAATATACAGAAGGTATATGTAATAATTAATTTTCAGCTGAATGAATGGGTTCTCTGTGTGTGTGTTTTCGTTTCGCTATCTCCCCATTATTCATTGTTTTCGTCTGCACTTTTGCAATTCGATTTCCGGTTATGGAGGCAAAAATCGTAGAAAAGGAAAGTGCTGCTAGATCTGCATGATAACAGACGGACCAAGACGAATACTCTGCCTGTGCATTGGATGCTCCTACTTAAGGTATGTCACATAGAACATGGATGGATAACATTGTTGATAATTCGTGTTTATGAGCTGTTATTTTAGATATGATGCTGCTCTTTGCATGTAAAATGGAACCCGCACAATTAATTTTTTATGACTTTCTTCTTCTGCTCACTCCTCACAAGAAGTGAGTACTCACGCTCAACTTCCAGGATGTAAATGATTACTAGATCTACTTCGACCATACACTTCCCAAGAATACCAAAACTAAAGGAAAATGTTCTAAGCTGTGTAAATTAAAGAAGAGATAGATTCTAGATCTAGATCTAGAATCTGGAGTACATTTTTGAAGCTGAACAGTAAAAATTATAAAATAAAGTAAAAAGAGTTGACAAGAGGTGGCCAGGCCTAGACTGGGGGCTAGACATAGTCATAGGCTGGCAAAGCTAAGTGAGTAGATCTAGATCTAGAGGTTGAAATTCGAAAATGTCCAAAATTTTACTGTCCTTTTTCTGACTTAGGTAAGCTGTCTTCCAGACCTGTTAATTTTAAATATTCTCACATTTCATCAACTTGCAGGTTAGGAAGGGTGGTTTGTCTGGGAGGGTAGGCCTATACAAGATGGTTGTAACTCACTTTACTCATTGTGGACTGTTGTGACTTGTAGTGGTCAAGCCTCAAAAGTGATGGCAAAGAAAAAAAAGGTGGCCCTCCCTTTATTAGTTTTTGTTTTATTGTCCAGTTTCAAGCGCATTCAGAGCCCTTTTACTTTTAAAATTAGACTAGACGTCTAGGCCTATAGATGCGTCCCTTTCAGTAAAAGTGATGTGTGTTGGGTTTTTTTTCTTTGTTTGGGGGGAAAGAAGGAAACGAGTTGTAGGTGTAGAAGAAAGAAATAGAAAGATGGGTGTTGGTGCTGTTAGGGGCCATAATGGGTGAGGTGTTGACTAATGTGCCCTCCCTTAATTTTTCTTTCTTTCTCCTCTCCCACTTTCGCCCAAAACATCACACACAAAAAACAACAGCAAATTATGAATCCATTGATGATACTGTGCTTACACTTACTTTTATATATTTTAAGTGTAAAAAAAAAAGACATTATAATAATTATAATGCGTGAGCACTGCCAAAGCAAGTCAGTCAATCACTTAGTCTTACTGATTTTTGACTGGTTCAGACATCTGTGCCCCTTTCAACAGTGTTTTAGAACTAACTAACTAGAATTCAGATCTTCTGTGACAGAAGATTTAAGTCTACTCTTGTTGTGCAAGGTGTGCATGCTTTGTTTTGGTTCAAGTTTCTCATACCAAAAAGCACACATATAAAATTTCACAGTAAAAACAAGGAACAAGATCCCTGCGTTAAATTGAAAAATAACTATATATTGCAAGTCTTAGCTTTTTTTATGTTTTTATTTTTTTAAATCCCACTTTTAAATTGTGAGATCTATTTTTAAATATTTATCAAATATGAACAAATGTGAATAGACATCAAATTTGGTACGTCTGCACATGCCAGGAATTCCCCAGTGGAACAGTATTTTTCAGTTTGAAGAGCCTGTGAGATAAATCGACAGATTTATATCAAAAGCAGAGAATTTGGAGAAGTGACAGTGGGTAAAGAGCAGTGTTACTGTAGGTTATTATAATACAGGGGTGTTGGTAGCCCGTGGTTAGGCCACCTGACCCGTAATTGTGAGGTTGCAGTTTTAGGGGTTCGAGGCTCAGGCTTGACATTCATTGTGTCATTGGAAAAGGCTCTTTGCTTGAATTTTCTTCACTTCACCAACATGTGAATGGGTAACTGGCCATAGACAACAAAAGATCTTCGCCTGTTCAATGAGAGCTTGCACTGTTACATAATGCTTTCCAGGCAGAAAATAAAGAATGTTTCAGAATGCTGTCGGGTCTGCTGATTGCTGATGGTGTAATCATAAAGATTTTAAAGCGCATCATAAATAGAGCTTACTGTTGAGTGTGAAAGGACTCATACAAATGATGATGTATTATTATTAACATGGGATATTTTTTTTTCCATGCAAGAAATGCACTCTAACCAAGCTTGATATACTTTTTTCCTAATCTGGTCCTGATTCCTGTCAGAAATTCAGACCTGTGAGATAACATTGGCACTTTTATTACTTTTCAGTCTTAGTAGGAATAACGATAATAATTGTATAGTAATGATAATAATAATAATAATATTTATATATATAATGCCTATCCCTGCTCTACTGCATGCTTGATATGATAATTTAGTTTCTCTTAGTGGTGACGATGAATTTACTTCCTCCTTTAACTCTTACCTGATAAAGGATCTGGTCCCAACCACTTGTATGTGCGGCTCTAGCAGAGTGTGGTACTTTCAGGGAATTGAATGGGGAGATGGATGGGCCAAATTTTTCATTTTTGAATAAGAGTTTTACATCCCTTGCAACAAAAGTAGGTCACGTAAGTGCTGAATATTAGAGGTGTTACAAAGGAAGTAACGTACAAAGAAAGACTGAGGATCTCGAGATATAAGGAAGGACGATGAATTTTTGATAGGACAAGAGAAAAAGCAAACCACACCAGGGCACCCATCAACCAGCCAGTGGATAGGCTGAACAAGAGGAGAAGGTCGTCAAATTGTTGTACTGACACACAGTGGGTGGTTGGCGGATGCTCTGGTATCGTTTGCTCCTTCTTTCATTTCCTTATCTTTCCTCCTTCTTTCCTGTCATCTGTATCTCGCCTTTGCGCTTTTGTGACTCTCTTGAACCACCTCTTATCTGTGGCACTTATATGACCTAATTGTGTTGCAAGTGACATAAAAAACACACACTAAAAAAGCTGACACAGACTGATTTTCATGTGCTGCCGAGATTGTCCAAGAGGGCCACCCGTTGTTGATGGGAAAAGTAGAGAGACAGGTGGACATTTTCATTATAAATTATATATTGAAAAAAAAAGTGGGTGGG
>NW_004797590.1:284145-286644 GCF_000002075.1 Aplysia californica | reverse complement strand
GGGGGGAGATAGAGTGGTTGGTAGTACAGGTAATTGTCTTGTGGACAAATGGCCTTTAGAGCAGGTTCAACTGTAAGGCCTATAATTTTATCACTGTTGTGTGTATGGTTTATCTTCAGCATATATTTTGTTGTATGTGTTTCTGTATGGCAATGTATTTCTGCATTTATGTGGTTCTGTATGTTCATATTCTATTTTCTTTTCTCTTTACGTATGTGTGTTTGTGTATCTGTGTTCTGTAAGTGCTGTGCAGCAAATATGGGTGTGTCTATGTTGTGAGTGGGAGAAGGGGGTGGCAGAGTTGGCCCAAAGTTAGGATTCCCACCCACTCAGCCGGGGAAATGAAATTGAATGAAAATGAAAATAAATGAGAGAAAGCATAGCAGGGAAATCAAAGTAAACTGGGTGATTAGAAATATACCTGTACCACCATCAATTTCTTTATGGCTGAAACCTTTTTACTTTTTCTGATCATGTAGATGAATAGTAAGTACAATTGAGGTTAGACCTTTTTTCATAGTTTGCATATTTCTCTAAATTTTTAATACCTTTCTCTGTCATCTTTTTAAAAAAATCTCCTTGGTAATGGTTGCAAAATACAGGGAGAAAACTTTGGGATAAAAATTGAATTTTTTCCCTCCTTGATGAGTGAGAGCCCTGCTAGAGGTGTAGGTGTATGGTGCATGTCTCTTTAGTATGTGTATATAAAGTGGTTTCTTGTGGTTTAGTTTCAGTAAGAGTTTTACGGCACTTGCAACGCAGTCAGGTCATAAATATATAAGTGCCAAGGATTAGAGGTGTTACAAGAAGAGAGTAACATTCACAGGATAAAGAAAGAGGAGAGATCAAGACGATAGATGTTTGAAAGGAAAGAAGGAGCAGTCCCCACCAGAGCACCCAGCAGCTGTCTTTGTCTATGCCTTCATCTATGTTTGTTTCTGAGACTAGTTGTGTGTTTGTATGTGTGCCAGAATTTGTTTTTGTGTTCGTGTGATTCTGCTCTGTGTGACTGTGCTGTGAGAGACAGACTGAGAGAGGTGTAATAGGGGTAGGTGAAAGTGAGAGAGAGAGAGAGAGAGAATGAGAGAGGGGGAGGGGAGAGAGAGAGAGAGAGAGGGGGAGAGAGAGAGAGAGAGGAGGGTGTAAGGTGAATGTGTGAGAGAGAGAGAGTGATAGTCTAATAGGTGAGACAGAAAGGGTGGTGGTGGTCTTGTCTGTATGTGTTTGTGTCTGTGTGTGTGTGAGAGAGAGATGAGAGAGAAGGAGACGGAGAGAGAGAGAGAGAGAGAGAGAGAGAGAGAGAGAGACACAGAGAGAGAGAGAGAGAGAGAGAGAGAGAGAGAGAGAGAAGTAAAGCTCTGGCCCTGCTGTCTTGTCAATGTGTGAGTTGTGTCCCTTTCCCCTGTCGTATGCTGGGACCAAGCAGCTTTAGTTCCGGTATCCTCGGCTGGGACCAAACGAATCGGAAGCAACCTTCACCCGAGTGTGGGTGGTTGGCGGGTGCTCTGGTGTTGTTTGCTCCTTCTTTCCTATTAAAAACTATCATCCTTCTCTCTCCTCCTCATTTTTTGTGTTTGTTACTCTCCTGTAACACCTCTTATCTTCGGCACTCATATCATGAACTTCTTGTGATCTTGCAAGTGCCGGAAGTCTTACTAAAACTAAAACTTCACCCGAAGTTTCTTTTATCGTTCTGATGGGAGCGTGGTTCATGGTTTTGTTTCTCTGTATTTGCTGAATTCTTTTTTTTTATTTTTTAAATCATAATTTGTCTTTCTGTCTATTCCTCCTTTGTGGGTGGGTGGTCGGCGGCTGCTCTGATCTGTTTTGCCCCTTCTTTCATTATCTGTCGTCCCTTTCTTCTCCTTTTGTTTGTGGGTCGTTGGCTGGTGCTCTGATGTTTTTTTAAATACAATAATGTTGTTGTTATTTTGGGCAAAGGAAGGAGAGTAGAAAAACAAGAGTGGGTGGTTGGCAGATGCTGTGATGTGGTTTGCATCTTCTCTCCTTTCAGACATCTCTCCTCCTTAAATCTCTCCTCCTTTTTTTTGTGTTTGTTACTCTCTTGTAACACAACACCTCTAATATTCTGACGCTCATATGACCTTATGCAGTTGCGAGCGCTGTAAAACCTCTACCAAAACTAAAACTAAAGGAGAAAAACGAAAGGGGAGGGGCTGCATTTGCGAAATTATGGAAGTGATGTGGTTGCACCATTGAGATGGACAACATTCTTGACAGGTCTTAATGGAATGTTGTTTTGTTTGTTTGTTGTTTTTTTTTGTAGTAGATATGTTCGTGTCCAGAGCCTGAAGTGCTGTTGTTGTTTTTGTTTTGTTGTTTTTGTTATAAGTGAGTGTGTATGTGGGCGCATCTTTTGGCGAGGTGACAAGTGTAATGCTGTGCTTGAGTTGGGCGGTGGTAATGGCATCTGTCGCTATGTGTGGGGGATGAGTTGTTCTTTCTCTGAGTGTGTGAGTGTGCATGTGTGGAGGGGGG
>NW_004797590.1:282787-283933 GCF_000002075.1 Aplysia californica | reverse complement strand
TGTGTGTGTGTGTGTGTGTGTGTGAAGACATGTTGCATTTATGTATTACTGTGTATGTGTGTGCGCGCGCACGTGTCTGTGTGTATGTGTGTGAAGACATGTGAGTGCCTGTGTGTTTAGTGTGTGTGTGTGTGTTTGTATGTGTAGACACGTTACTGTGTATGGTATAATATGTGTGTATGTGCGCGTGTTTGTATGTGAGAGTGAGTGTGTAGTATGTGTGTATGCAGGTAGTTGGAGATCGAAATTAAACAGTCTTGTGATTTCAAGGTGGGGTCTTAAACTTAAACCCATTTTAGGCACATGGACAGGGTGTGTGTTTGGGGGAAGGGGGGGGGGGGTGTTGGTTTTAGCTGTTGACAGAATGTGCTCTTTGACTTTGACGAATGGGAAGCCGCTCAGCTTGGTACCCTTGACCTTGCCGGCAGCCGTTGGTTGATTTATGTGTGTTGTTTAGTTGGAAATCTTTGTGTGGTCGAGGAAGGGTGAAGCGGATGTGTATAGAAATTAAGTGCTTTATAATGGTTTATTATTATTTACGTGCATATAATTTATGCACTGAGTTTAGTGTGTGTGGATGTGTTGTTGTTGTTGTTGTTTTGTTTTTTTTTGGGGGGGGGTGTTTGTATGTGTGAGTGTGTATGTTTGTGTCTGTGTGTGTGTATGTGTGCCTGTGTATGTGTGTGTTGTTGTTATTGTGTGTGTGTTTGTGTGTAAGTTCTTGTTCATGCACGTGTGTGTGTTTGTGTGCTTATGTGTGTGTGTGTGTTTGTGTGCTTATGTGTGTGTGTGTGTGTTTGTGTGCTTATGTGTGTGTGTGTGTTTGTGTGCTTATGTGTGTGTGTGTGTGTTTGTGTGCTTATGTGTGTGTGTGTGTTTTTGTGTGCTTATGTGTGTGTGTGTTTGTGTGCTTATGTGTGTGTGTTTGTGTGCTTATGTGTGTGTGTGTGTTTGTGTGCTTATGTGTGTGTGTGTGTTTGTGTGCTTATTATGTGTGTGTGTGTGTGTTTGTGTGCTTATGTGTGTGTGTGTGTGTTTGTGTGCTTATGTGTGTGTGTGTGTTTTTGTGTGCTTATGTGTGTGTGTGTTTGTGTGCTTATGTGTGTGTGTTTGTGTGCTTATGTGTGTGTGTGTGTTTGTGTGCTT
>NW_004797590.1:277743-280766 GCF_000002075.1 Aplysia californica | reverse complement strand
GGGGGGGAGGGGAGGGAAGAGATGGGTTGTTGTGTCTGCTCGCTCAGTGCTCTGAAGAGCAGTGCCCATTCGATTTTACTATTCAAGATTCACGATTTTTATTTTTGGGGGGGATTTTTTTTGGTTCGATATTCACAGCTGTCTATTCGAAGTGTGATATAGAACTGTTCTAATACCGTGGGATTTTTTTTACGGATGATAATTTTTTTTTTCTCAACCCGTCGTAAGAAAAGATTGTTTTGGCGGGTGGTGGGATGTCACCACTGGCAGGTTTTACTTTTCTTTCCCTCTGCTGTTCCTGCCTGTCTATCTGGATTTGCTTCTTTCTTGCACATAATGACCGTGGGTGGTTGGCGAGTGCTCTGGTGTGGTTTGCTTCTTCTTTTTCTATGGAACATCTATCGTCCTTATCTCCCCATCCTTCTTTTTTGTGTTTGTTACTCTCTTGTAACACCTCTAATCATCTGGCGCTCGTATGACCTTATGCAGTTGCGAGCGCCCTAAAACCTCTACTAAAACTTAAACATGACGACCCGTCTTTTTGTCGATGTGCTTCTCCTCACCCAAACAAACAAATTAAAACATTTTGTATGCAGAACCAATAAGGCAATAAATGCAACACAACTTTGGACGGGATGGTTAGAAGGCTGAATGATACGTAGAGCCAACAAGAGTATCGAATTGTGAATTTTGCTGTTGGACTTGTGTCGTATTCGAATGGGACAAAGGGTGACTTCACACTTCGAAGCTTCGATGATTTTTAGTTTCCTCGAAATTCGCCAGCACTATACTATTATATAGAGTGCTCGGTGCTTGACTGTCGACTGGCTATCTGTGTGGTCGTATGTACTATAGGACCATTCCATGGCAAGTGACACGCACATTTGCAGGGATGATATCCTGAGAAAAGACCCTCCTAAAACTTAAGCTATGATAGAGCTTACTTACTTTTACTACGATCCGCCGCGTGTACCCTTTTGGGTGTCGCGGGAAGAAAGAGACGTCTCTCTGTCGCCAGCTGGAGAGCTTAGGTCAGGGGGAGGGATGCCTTGAGTTGTTAGTGTTTCCGTGACTCCATCTATCCAGATCTTTCTCGGTCGCCCTCTAGCCTTGTGGCCATCGAAATATAATGCTAGAGCCATTCTTCAATTTTATTTATTTGTAATTTTTTTGGGTTTTAATAAAAGAAGGTTGCATCTAACAAGCAACAGAAACAAGAACAAATGAAACAAAAATAAGTAAAGAATGAATCTACAGCTTCTGAGATTTTTAAAAAGAAAAGTAGGTTACCATCCCCGCAGTACGGTCATTACGCGTGTCAGTTTCTGCGGAATGGCCCTATAGTCTATAGGGTTCTGTCGTGATTGTGCGTGGTGCGATGGTGTGATTAGGACAGGTATGCAGTCAGTCGCAGTCTCCGTGGACGGTACGTGCAGTGTACAACAACATGTACATTATTTTGTATTATCTCTCTCTCTCTATCTCTCTCTCTCTCTCTCTCTCTCTCTCTCTCTCTCTCTCTCTCTCTCTCTTTCAGCGGGTGGATGGGATGGGACACTGCTGGGGTCTTTAATCTTTAAACAACGGGTTATCGTTTGTTGAGCCATATCATCGGCGGCGTCATCGCTGTCCGGGTGGGCGTTGTCGGTCGACGAGGGTGTTCGCGAGTTACTAACTGTCTGCATCGCTGTGGGTGGATTCTGTGATGTGGTGTGGGATATAACATATGCATATATTGATATATTTTTGGTGTCTGATGTGTTAAATATACTAAGTAATTCTAGAGCTATTATTTTGGTGAGACTTCATCACTGGGGGTGGATTGTGTGGTGTGGGATATAATATATGCATAATATATTGGTGTATTTTTGGTGCCTGGTGTGTTAAATACTACGTAATTCTGAAGCTAATCATTACTATGACTGCATCGTTGTTGATGGAATGTGTGGGATATTAAAAAACAAAACAACATATTATGCTTTTATTGGTATGTTTATAGTGCCTGGTGTGTTGAATTTTAATATACCACGTTATAATTCTGAAGCTCGTTGGTGTGACTGCATCGCTGCTGTTGGAATGTGTAGTACATATTGGTATATTTTTGGTGTCTGATGTGTTCAATACTACGAAATTCTGAAGGTATTTACTATGACTACTGCATCGTTCTTGATGGAATTTCCGGAATATTTAGTTCGTACATAGATTGGTATATTTTTGGTCCCTGGTGTTTTAGGTAACTACGCAATTCTGAAGCTGTTTGGTGTGACTGCATTGCTGTTGGTGGACGTGCGGCATATACATGTTATTATATTGAAACATTTTCCGTTTTTGGTGTGTGAAATCTTATAATATAACCTTATTGTGTTGCAAGTGCCGTAAAACTCTTACTAAAACTAAGGTGTGTGGAATACACGTGAAAGTATTTCTGCGACTATTGTGTTAAATGCAGAGACAGATTTATTGATGTTTTGATCGTCCTGTCTGCATTTTACTTTTGTTGGTATGTGTGGAATGCATTATACATATTCAGAGGTACTGACATGAGATGATTTCGCAGTGACTAGTGTGTTTAATTCGTCTGGAGATACTTTGTGTGACCTTTGTGCTTAGTACATGTACCTAGAGAAAGATCAGATATAAGATTTGTGTGAAATACACCTGAAATATTTGAGTGCACTCTTGAGCTCAATACATTACAGAAAACATCTGATTTGTGTGAAATACACCTGAGATATTTGAGTGACTATTGAGCTCAATACCTTACAAATACGTCTAAAAATATCTGATTTGTGTGAAATATTCCTGAAATATTTGAGTGACTGTTTAGCTCAATACCTTACAGATACGTCTAAAAATATATCTGATTTGTGTGAAATATTCCTGAAGCAAGGACTTCTAAAGTACAGTATAGTTGCCCTCGACCTGGAGATAGTTGAGTGACAACTTGGGAGTAGAAGATATACATCGTCGCTGCTCGTGTGTGTTACTGCGTGCGTGTGTGTGTGTGTGTGTGTGTGTGTGTG
>NW_004797590.1:273626-274837 GCF_000002075.1 Aplysia californica | reverse complement strand
CCACCCCCATTAATTAAAACAACTACAACCTGACAACACAAAAGCTCTTCTTCTAAGAAAGCAAAGAAGAAAATCTCCATTCAAACAAAAAACAAATAAACAACCCCCCGCCCATGTAATTTGAGGACAGATCATCAAGTGTCGGATCAGACGTTGTCAATCATGGTTATCCATTCATTTCTCTCCCCTCAAATGCTCTTTAAAAAGTCCTATAATAATTATCCTGGTGTTTCGGTTTCGACATTACCTGTCTGTTCAGGTTTTCCAAATGTTTCTCTGGGTCTACCGTCGCCTCGTTTGCCTTCCATTTATTCGAGGAAAGTGCTCAAAGCCTTTTTTATCTATAAAAAGAGTTAAAGATGTATACCGCATTTGTGGCTTCCTAATTAATTGTTTTCTCTTGTGAACAGCCCACCTAGTCTCTTTTCAATTCAGTGCTTTTCCGTTCGTTGATTTCGTTTCTGTACGCGAAATTCCCACATTTGTCTCTTGAAAAAGAAGTCGGTTGTTTGTTGAAGGGCGTTACTAGTAGGTCGTACTTCTTTATTGTCCTCAGTTGTTTCTGTCTGTCTGTGTGGGTGGTTGGCAGGTGCTCTGGTGTGGTTTGCTTCTTCTTTCCTATCAAACATCTATCGTCCTTATCTCCCCTCCTTCTTTTTTTATGTTTGTTACTCTCTTGTAACACCTCTAATCCTCGGCACCTATATGACCTTATGCAGTTGCGAGTCCCGTAAACCTCTACTAAAACTAAACTGTCTGTCTGTTGTACTTTTCCTCAGCACTAAATGACCATTATTCCGTCTTTGTGCTTCTCAAACGAACAAGCTCAGATGCTTGCCTGCCCCCTGACACTGCCCTCTTTCAGTATCATCATATTAAGCTTTTAGGAGATCCGAGGCGCAGCGAAGTTTTGGAGGGTTTTTTAAATTTTAGTTCTTCTTTTTTTAAGTGAAAAGAACCGTGTGTGTGCGCGCGCGCGCGCGCGTGTGTATGTGTGTGTGTTTGTATCATGTATGATTATTAATAGTGTCTATGTGTATTTGTTTGTTTGTATAGTGTGTGTGTGTGTGAGTGTGTGTATGTTTGTATCATGTTTAACAATGTGTATGTTTTGTTTGTTTGTATGTATGTATAATGGAATGTGTTTGTGTGTGTGTGTGTGTGTGTGTGTGTGTGTGTGTGTGTGTCTATGTGTGTGTGTGTGTGTGTCT
>NW_004797590.1:271913-273428 GCF_000002075.1 Aplysia californica | reverse complement strand
CCCCCCCCATCCCCACCCTCTGAAGCCTCTACAAAGTATCCTCCCTCATGTTGTCCGGGCCTGTGATTGGCTGGCCGTGTGTGGCGTTATCCCCCGTCTCTCACAAAGACCCTGCTGTGTGCTTGGCTAGTCTAGTTGTGCAGTGGTGATGTGCCATTTTGAGGAAACGAAACAACTTCTTCGATCGACTCTTCGAAGCGTGTAGTCGATATTCGGGCTTCTAGTCGAATACTGAGTGTGAACAGTGACACGAGGCTTCCTGAACGGTTAAAGGACTTGAGCCCTCCAACCCCCCCCCTCCCCCCTGCACAATAAACCCAACAACAAACAAACAAAACACCAACAAAGATAGCGCAAAACAAAAAGAATGAAACGAAAAAAACCCAACTTTTTTCCCAACGAAAATATTTGATTTATTTCTTTATTGTTTATTTTATTTTTTAGGGGAGGGGTTGTTTGTGTGTGTTTTTTAAAATGTGATTAACGAAATAATCTGTTGAAACCGCAGTGCTTGCTTTAAAATCCTGCGCCTTTAGTTGCTCGCAGTTAAACTCGCCTTTTTTTTTGCTCGTTTATCCAATCACTGTTTTCAACCATGACAACGATAATAAACTTCCACCCTATCAAATATCTTTAGGGCTCTGCAAAGGGTGAGCCCGTCCGCGTGGTCCTTTCGTAATGAAGCTCTTCTAGTTAAGATGAAAAAGAACTCGCGAAAACTGCGATAGGCGGCAGGGCTCATGCATTTATGCTTTGCAAACCCTAACCGTGGGGCAAACGTTCCCCACACCACGGGCTCATTGGACTTTCGTTAGGAATTACACAAACATAAAAATTACATGTGGCGTTGGTAGCCTAATTTAATGGGGGTTTAGGCTAGGTCTTGGGAACTGAGAAAGCCTAGGTTTTAGGCTATACGGTCTTATACTCTGAGCGTCTAGGTTTTACTAGGCTACCGAACCCATTATCGTGAGATTGCGGGTTTGGGGGGTTCGTACCACGTCAGCTCTGTCCTTTAGAAAAAGCACTTTACACGAATTTCGTATTTGGCTCGGTCCTTTCGGAGATGGACGTTAAACCTGGAGGTCCCGACTCTTACAAAGCTTATACATGTACATGTAGTGTTATAGTCGTGTTGACTCTGGCCCTTGTGTGAAAAATTAGACGAAAATCCTGTGTCCGTAAAATCAGACTGCTTTCGGATGGCTCCGCGCCACGCGTCGAATAACCGTGACTAGCGAAGAATAAGTCGGGAAAGTCGAACAGTAAAAAATCGAATGGACACGTCTCCAACAAAGAGCCTGTGTGCTGTGTGCTGGCCACAAACAGCCCTGGGCTGAGGCAGGAATTATCCCTGTGGCTGTGAAATGCCAAAAATACTTTTTCATTTGGAAAACCTGAGATGGCGAGTCCCCGATAATGTTAAATAAAGCACCGCCGCCGAGCAGTGGAGCCAACAGGAGCTCGGATTTGAGACGCTTTTGTCGGGGGTTACTTGGAGATCCTCGATTTTAA
>NW_004797590.1:265448-268108 GCF_000002075.1 Aplysia californica | reverse complement strand
TCTTCTCTCTTGAATATCTTCCCTCTCCCACCCACCCACCCCCCTCAAAAAAAAGGGGAAAAAAGAAATATACAGAAAGAAAAAAACAACAAGAAAGAATAATCTGTAGCTTCGTCACCCGTCAACCCAGCTAGGCTATGCTCTGCTGATGTGATCTACCGCTCCACACATACACACGCGTTCGCGCGCCTTGACTGAGACAGCTCGTATACTAGTCTCGGACCAGGCTCGTTTTGCCTCTTGTTTGTAGTCTTATAGCCACTTACAGTACAGGTATTGTATAGTGCTGGATACATGCTACACGACACACGTATTTACGCTGTGATTTGTGTATGCAATTTGCTACACACGTACCAAGTGTGTGATTTGTGTAATCCACTGGCCACATGCAACACGACACACGAGTTTACATTGTGATTTGTGTATGTCATTTGCTACTCACGTATCAAGTGTGTGATTTGTGTATACCACTAGCCACATGCTACACGACACACGTATTTACGTTGTGATTTGTGTATGGCATTTGCTACTGACGTATCAAGTGTGTGATTTGTGTATACCACTAGCCACATGCTACACGACACACGTATTTACGTTGTGATTTGTGTATGGCATTTGCTACACACGTATCAAGGCTGTGATTCGTGTATACCACTGGCTACATGCTAGCCACGCATCTACAGTGTGCTTCTTGTTAGTAGTGGCTACAGACAACACCTGCATCTATCTACGTAGTACAACCGGATACCATTGGCTACTGGCTACATACACATAGACGTTGTGCTTCCGCGTAGTTCTAGCTACAGGCTACTCGTCCATCTTCGTTGTTCAACCGTATACCATTGGCTTCTAGCTACAAACATAATATTATCTTCCTTGTGCCTTCGTATACCACTAGCTTCGGGCTACATGAACTTATCTGCGTTGTAGCTCCGTTTGGCTTTGGCTACTGGCTGCTCACGTATTTATAGGTTGTACGTTGTACCTGCGTTTACTACAAGACTTTGGCTACCTTTATTGGATATACACCGTCTGAGAGTGTGATATGCTGTGCTGTATGTAGTGTGCAGTGGACACAGGGATTTCTTTTTTTCACACGGTATGACATCGCTGGAGTGTCTTTACGGTAAGTCTCTCTCTCTCTCTCTCTCTCTCTCTCTCTCTCTCTCTCTCCTTTTCCACCGAGTGGTGGTGGCGTTGCATGGTAGTCTAGTGATTAGGTTACCGGACCGTAATCGTGAGATTGCAGGGTTCAGGGGTTCGAACCTCGGCTTTGTCCGACGTCCTGTGTCCTTGGGAAAGGTGCTTTACACGAATCTATTATATATTTGGCAGCTTGGAAACACATGTGCCACTCCCCCATTAAACTACGACAGCTACATGAGTTGAAAGTTGGCAAGTACCTGCAAAAAGATAGATAGGTCCCCATGACGGAGCCCGATTTTTTTATTTATTCGATTCCTGAATTTAGAAAAATACACTTGACAAAAAGTTCCTGTCCTTCTTTGGCTTTTGTGATTATTCCCCTCGGAAACGAAACAAATTTGCGTAGCTGTCAACAGCGGAAGTGCCGGAAGTGATATTTCGCGAGGCACATTTTGTTTTGAGGGTATAGATCTAGACCTTCTAATTTTTTTCCTGTCTCAACATTTATTGCTTCGTTCCAGTAGAGTAGTATAAATATAGTAGACCAATGACTGTCCGTTGATGTTAATGCACCGATCATTCCTTTTGTCGAAAGGGGGCCCAACTAGTTTTTTAAAAATAATATAACTTGGTCCTTTCGGAGATGGGCGTTATACTTGGGAGTACCACCTCTGCTCTTAAATGACCTTAATTATGGTGTTGATAGGCCCGTTAAACCTATACCATTTCAAATTACCACTGAGCGGTGTCACTATCAGTCACAATCGGCGTACCCAGGGCCACAGGAGAGAGACTGAGAGAGAGAGAGAGAGAAAGAGACACACAGAGAGACACAGAGAGAGAGACAGAGAGAGATATATATATATGTGAGGCGTGCTGACAAAATGAGTTACTTCTCACAATCTACAAATGGAGATATCGCCCAAAAATCGACACTTGGGTCAAATTTCTAGGTTTGTTATTGATGCAATATTCATAAAGTAGTAAATGCCTTTTGTTATTTCACACTTACAAATTATAAAAACTGCCCCTCTAAGCATGATGTATCTATTTCCATAGAGCCCTAATCCCAGAAGTAACTCATTTAGTCAGCACACTCCACATATATATATAGAGAGAGAGGAGGGGGAGGGTGGAGGGAGAAGGAGAGAAGGAGATAGGTATAGAAGAAGAAATATAGAGAGAAAAAGACAGATAGAAAAGACAGAGATAAGAGAGAGATAGATAAGAGAGAGAGGAGACAGAGAGAGAGAGAGAGAGAGAGGAGACAGAGAGAGAGAGGAGAGACAGAGAGAGAGAGGAGACAGAGAGAGAGAGGAGAGACAGAGAGAGAGCGAACGAGAGAGAGAGAACGAGAGAGAGAGAAAGAGAGAGACGGGTGGGTTATCTAACCTGGTTTATGACCGGCGGGCAATCTACTAGGATTATCAGCTGATCTCTCGGTGAGATACCCAGGGACACTTACACACACACACACACACACACACACACACACACACACACACACACACACA
>NW_004797590.1:261228-263899 GCF_000002075.1 Aplysia californica | reverse complement strand
CCCACACACACATATTCACACACACACACACACACACACCCTCAAGAATTTATGTCAATGATGACCCTACCAAGTCGTCGACAAAGTCAAAGTGGGAGAAAGAAAGCAGAAATCCGTACGGTCTGTTTCTATCTTAGCTGACATGCGACAATGTGTACACCTTGAATGACCCCACAGATTCGTCGACCAAGTCAGAATGGAAAGAAGACCCCAATCTGGTTGTCTGTTTCTATCTTTGCCGACATCCAATCACCAACAACATCCCCCCCCCCTCCCCGCCAAACCTCACCACCCCAAAACCATCTCGTTTTCCCCAAAATTACCGAAAAGAAGACGCCTTCAGCGGTTACCGATATTGGCTCGGGGATTAATTTTGCGCGAAAAGCATATTGAATAAGCCGCGTTTGCTCCTCGGGGGGGACACCACCTAAAGTGGAGATCACGACGTGTCAGTTCTGAGCAAAGTTTGTGAGTATTTCTATCTGCCGGTTTGCTTTCGGAAGCTGCAGTCGTGGGTCGTCTGCTGTCCCCCATATCTGGCCACCCCCCGGCCGGAAGCGACCTCGGGTCATCATGGCGTGAATCCCTGGCCTGGTCTCTTAATTCTTAATATAGAAAACTGGAGTATGATGGGAATGTATTAGTATTGACTCTTTGACGACGCGCGTAACGCGTGAAGTCGCGCTGTTTTGGGGGGACAGTTCGTAGAAGGAGCATATTAACTTCCGTATCGTCGGTGTCGTAAGCATTCCACGTAAGTCCGTTTGGGTACTTTTTACACCAGAGACGACCCCCACCCCCCACACCCCCACCGCAAAAAAACAGTTAAAAAAAGAATCCAACTAGTTTTTGTTGTGTAGTTCCTATCAGGAGTCATGAGAAGGAAGAAAGGTATGTGGGTGGTTGGTGGGGGTGCTCTTTTGTGGTTTGCTTCTTCTTTCCTATCAAACATCTATCGTCTTTATCTCCCCTCCTTTTTTTGTGTTTGTCACTCTCTTGTGACACATCTAATATTCGGCATTTATATGCCATTATTGTGTTACGAGTACCATAAGACGCTTACAAAAACAAAATAAAACAGACGGAAGAAAATTATAAAGCTTCACCATAGCATTAAACTACATTTTGGTGATGTAAAAAGGAGCATCTTCGATAGAGCTGTATATCTCCTCATCTTTTCCCATTAAACATAGAGGCGTCGGTGGCCTAGTGGTTAGGCTACCAGACTCATATCGTACTCGTGAGATTTCGGGTTCGGGGGTTCGAGCCTCAGCTCGGTCCGATGTTGTGTCCTTGAGAAAGACACTTTACATGAATTTCCCACTTGGGTTAGTTCTTTCGGAGATGGGCGTTAATTGAACTCGGGAGGTCCCGCCTCTTAGATAGCCGAACAAGTGTTGATAGGGGCGTTAAACCTATTCTATTTCACCTGTCAAACACAATCTGTCGACCTTATCTGTTTTCATTCTTTGTTATAAAACATCTTGCTACTCCAGAATTACAACGTTCCATCTTCTCAGTACATAGTTTAGTGGGTGGTTGGCGGGTGCTCTTTTGTGGTTTGCTCCTTCCTTCTTTCCTATCAAACATCTATCGTCCTGATCTCTCCTCCTTTTTTTTTTTTTGGTGTTCGTTACTCTCTTGTAACACTTCTAATCTTCGGCACTTATAGGACCTTATAGTGTGGCAAGTGTCGTAAAACTCTTACTAAAACTAACTTCTCTCTTCATTCTTTATTGTCAAACATCTCGCTACACCTTTACAGTGAGTGGTTGGCGGATGCTCTGGTGTGGTTTGCTCCTTCTTTCCTATAACAAGTCTATCGTCTCTATGCCCCCTCCTTCTTTTATGTATTTGTTACTCCCTTGTAGCACATCTAATCTTTTGCACTTATATGACCTTATAATTGTGTTGCAAGTGTCGTTTGTTTGTCGTTTGTTTGTTTTTAATGAGCTGTTTGTTTTATTCCAGACTTTGGAAGTTTGTTGGGGTTTTATTTTTCTTCTTTTTGTGTGTGTGTGTGGGGGGGTAAATCGTTGTTTTGTGTTTTGTTATTGTTGTTGTTTTTTGGAAAGGGGAGCTGACTGAGAGTTTCGTTTAACTTTTAAAAAAAATAAAAATTTCGGGGTCGGGGGATTGTTTTGCTTTGGTTGGTTTGGGTTTTTTGTTTAACGAGACGTCAATTTTAGTTCCGACTGTGAACGTGGGTTATTTCTTTTTTTGTTTGTTGTCAAGTTCTGGTTTTGTTGTAGTTGTTTTTGGTCACATGTTTTTGTCTGTCTGTTGAGATGAGCGGGAAGGTTGCAGGGCGCCATTTATCCAAATCCATCTACTTCTTTTCTTTCCCTCTGTTATTTCTGTCTGCCTGTCTGTTTGTCTTGCTTTTTCACTGCACTAAATGACCGTTATCGTGCCATGATTCTCTCTTTGTTCAAATAAGAAGAAAAAAAAGATAACAAATAAAATAAAATAAACCAACTAAAAGCAGCCAAAAAATCAACCAATCAATAAAAATAATAAAGCCGGCAAACGACGTGTATTTATATATCCACCCTTTCTCTGTCTCTAGACTCTTTTCTTGGGCCTACTGAGCAAGCGCACCTCCAGCCCCGCCCCCTTTTCACCTCCTTCCCCAACCTCCAACCCCACCCCTCCTCTTTCCACCTCCTCC
>NW_004797590.1:256626-258331 GCF_000002075.1 Aplysia californica | reverse complement strand
GAGAGAGAGAGAGAGAGAGAGAGAGAGAGAGAGAGAGAGAGAGCTGAGACACAGAGGGAGAGAGAGTGAGTGAGTGAGTGAGAATTGAGAGAAACAGAGAGAGACAGAGACAGAGTGAAAGAGAAATGATGCAGAAAGGGAAAGAGAAACTGAGAGAGTGGGTGAGAGTTGAGAGAGAAAGAGAGAGATAGAGAAAGATAGAGAGAGAGATGAGAGAAGGAGAGAGAGAAACATGTAGTATGCAAGAGCTCAAAGAGAGGGAGAGAAAGAAGGGGAGGGGGGGGGGGGGAGAGAGAGGACAGAGAAAAAAGATGAGGGCATCTGAGAGCGCAGGAAGGGGGGGGGGGGGGGAGTGAGGAGAAGTGAAGTAAGGGTACGTCTCTTTTTCCATTAGGTCCGCCTGGAGTAGAGAGATGTTGGGTTTTCTCACCGTCCCGTGTAGACTTGTCCGTGTCAGGTGGTCACATACCTTTGTCCTGTCCTGTGTCACATATGTAGTACAATATGACAGTCCAAACTGTCTAAGGCCGGTCCCAGAGTGGGTCTGTACTGTAGGTCTGACCTGTAGCTCGCCTAGCTCGCACCGTGCAAATGAACGTATACATTGTTATCGTGTGCTTGAGCAACGTCGCTGTGTAGTCTGTCTGTTGTCTGCTCTCTCTCTCTCTCTCTCTCTCTCTCTCTCTCACACACACACACACACACACACACACACACTTACACACATACACATCGCACACGCAAACAATTTTTATATATCAGGTGGTCACTCTCCTTTGATGGGTGGTTGGCTGGTGCTCTGGTGTGGTTTGCTTTTTCTTTCCTATCAAACACCTATCGTCCTTATCTCTCCTTCTTCTTTTTTATGCTTGTTACTCTCTTGTAACACCTCTAATCTTCTGGCGCCCTTATGACCTTATGCAGTTGCGAGCGTCGTAAAATCTCAACTAAAACTAAAAAACATCTATCGTCCTTATTCCCCCTTCTTCTTTTCTATGTTGTAACAGCTCTAATCTTCTGGCGCTCGTCTGACCTTACTGTGTTGCAAGTGCCCGCAAAACTCTTACGAAAACTTTAAAAAAAGCGTGTCCGTGTCAGGTGGTCACATGCCTTTGTCCTGTCCTGTGTCACATATGTAGTACAATATGATAGTCGAAACGGTCTAAGGGCTCGTGTTCACAGCGATGGACACAAACCGATCCGATTCCGGCTGTCTCTCGGAAAGTTGGTAGTTGAAATGGAGCACCGATTATTTCCCAAGAAATCTGTGAAGAGTCCGTTTGGCTGCGTCGACAGACAGCAGTTAGAAGAAGGAGCCAAGGAGTAGCAGTAGAACGGCTGGAGAAAGAGCCAGGAGCCCAGAGGATTGGGCAAATGAAGTGAGGGGGTGGGGGGCAGAAAGAGGAGACGAAAGCAGACGACACAACATTGCAAGCGAGAAGGAAAGAAGGTGAGAGGAGACAATTAATTGTAGAGAAGAAAATTTTTCCGTCGCTACCCGAATTCGAACCCCGGACCTTTGAATGAGAGGCCATCACCTTAACCTCTAGGCCACGAGAGCCCCCTCAATACGCTGGTAAACCCTCTCTGGTAGAGGTTTGTAGTTTGTGGCGTGTCGGTGAGCCGGGCTTGTCTGTCTGGGCGACTGGGGGACTAAAGGGTTGTGGCCTGGGCCTGTTCTGTTTGGGGGGATGGGGGGGAAGGG
>NW_004797590.1:253033-255219 GCF_000002075.1 Aplysia californica | reverse complement strand
CAAACATCTGTCGTCCTTTTCTCCCCTTTTTCTTTTTTATGTTTGTTACTCTCTTGTAACACCTCTAATCTTCTGGCGCTCATATGACCTTATGCAGTTGCAAGCGCCGAAAAACCTCTACTAAAACTAAACTAAACTAAATGGGTTAGAACCACTTTGACCTTTGACAAACGGGTTAGCATAACTTCAACAAATGGGTGTACCTTAGCGTAAAAGAAACCTACCTAGGTTTCTTGTACCCTAAGGGGTGCACCCATTTCGGCAGACCTGTCTGGAAAGAGAGTTAATTGAGAGTCTAAATTCGGGTAATGTCTTATTGAGGATTATCCGATTATCCGGATATTTATCCAGATTTTGCCCACCTCTGCTGAATCGCCGCCGTCGTGGAGGATCGCAACGCCTGGGCTGGCCTCCTCCTTACTCCCGTCCCCCCAGCGCCGTGCGTGTTGTTTCTCTCTAGTCTCGGCGCCTTCAGTATCTCGTTGTCGTGAGTCGTGAGCACAGGTTAGGCGGTTAACTAGTAGGAGGAGGAGGGTTGTTATTGTCATAATCATCATGATCATCATCGTCAGACCGTTATCTTACCTCTTGGAGTAGTGACTTTTTTTTTCTTTCTGGTTGATAGTTAGTGCTACTACTGTGTTCACTTGCTAGTTGTACCCGGTCCAGCATGATTGTACTTCTGATGAAGACTGTGTTTTTCAAACTAGTTGCCGCTTTGGAGTTTTCTGATTTAAGATTTTTTTTTTTAATTTAAAAGATAAGCGTGTGTGAGCAAGTGTCTTGAGGCCGTTTGTTATTAGTTCCGGTGAGCACGGTTGAGGCATGATGGTTGTTGTCAGCAATTCACCTTTTCCGACCTCTTGGAGTGGTCACTTTCCTGTGGTAGTTACGTAATAGTATGCTGTGGTCACATTGGTCAATCTTTCGAATGAATTTTATTTTTCTTCTTCTTCTTCTTTTTTTTTTTTTTTAGGTATGAGTTGCCGGGGACTTTTTCTGATGGTTACTTGTATTGTGGTCACTTTGTTCAGTCCTGGTCTTTCATCATTCTACTGGTCCATCATAATTATTCTGGTCAAATGTATCAGAATAGTCACTTTTGGAGTTTTCTGATTTGAAAAAATCTTCTAGTGTGTGTCTCGGTCAAGTCTGTTGGTAGTTCCGGTGAGCACGGGTGAGATATGATGGTTGTTGCCAGCAACCCGCCTTTTCCGACCTCTTGGAGTGGTCATTTCCCTGTGTTTGTTACGTATGGTGTGGTCATTTTGGTCAGTCTTCGGTCAAGTTGATCAAATTAACCACCGTTCGGAGTTTTTCGATTTAAAAAAAAAAAATTTAAAATTGATTTATGGGTTTGAGTGGCCGGGGACTTTTTCTGATGGTTACTTGTAATGTGGCCACTTTGGTCAGTCATCACTCTACTGATCAGTCATAATTATTCTGGTCAAATGTGTCAAAATTGCCATTTTTGGAGTTTTCTGATTTGAAAAAAAAAAAACCCAATAGTGTGTGTCTCGGTGCAGTCTTTTAGTAGTTCACGTCAGCACAGGTGAGGCAGGGGGAGGCTTGTTGTCATCAAAACCGATCCGATGGTAGTTACTATTCTACTTTAGTCACTTTGGTCAGTCATGGAGGCCGTCAGTCATAGGTCTGCTGGTCAAGCGTACTTGTACTGGTCAAGTGTTTCGGATCAGACCTGCAGTTTCTATTTTTGGATGTTTTTTGTTTTGTTTGTTTGTTTGTTTGGGGGTTGTTGTTTTTTGAGTGACGCGTATGGTTTTTAAGTTTTTTGTTTGTTTGTTGTTGTTTTTTGGGAGCGTAAAAAAATAACCCTGCATTTCAAGATTTCATGAATGGTCGGGGTTTTAGCTTCTTCTGGGTGTGTTTGTGCGCGCGAGCCGATTCTTTCGTGGTTTCGTAGATGAACTTAGTGTTGTGAAGAGCGCCTCGCTCGGAGGTTCCGTCAGATTTCTGTTGGATGAGGCGTCTGGATTGTGCGGTGTTGTGGCGTACCGATAGGTGGCTCCCTGCTTCCGGGGTGGTGTTGTATTCTGAGTGATCTGTCTGTCTATCTATCTTTCTATCAATCTATCTATCTATCGATCTATCTGTCTGTCTCTTTTTTTCTGCATTTCTGTCAAACACATACACACACACACACACACACACACACACACACACAC
>NW_004797590.1:247860-252578 GCF_000002075.1 Aplysia californica | reverse complement strand
GGGGGGGTGATGATGCGTCAAGTGGTGTCGGTGGCCTAATGGTTAGGCTACCGGACTCGTAATCGTGAGATTGTGGTTTCGGGGGTTTAAGCCTCAGCTCGGTCCGACGTTGTGTCCTTGGGAAAGGCACTTTACAGACAGGAATTTTCCCTCTGGCTCGGTCGTTTCGGAGATGGACGTTAAACTAGGAGGTCCCGCCCCTTAAATAACCAACCTAAGTGTTTGGTAGGGTCGTTAAACTTATACCATTTGTTAAAAGGATGCGTCAACCCTGCCTGTCACGACCGACCTGGGCGAGCTTACAGGGATATAATGTCTCCGAAGACAGAAGAAAGACGAAGATACTAGATCAGAATTCTCTCCACTCCGGAATCCAACTAACGTCTCCCTTGTGAGACAGCGAATCGCCTCACCGCTAGTCCACAAACACCGGACAGCTTAGTTCAGGGAGTCTGGATAGCCTACTTCAGATATTTTGTAGAAAAACCCACTAGCGTTTGAAGCATAATACAACATGACCGCTGCGACGCGTAGAAGGCTTCTTCTAGAGTTCGTGGGTGGTTGGCGGGTGCTCTGGTGTGGTTTGCTCCTTCTTTCCTATCAAACACCTATCGTCCCTATCTCCCCTCCTTCTTTTTTTGTGTTTGTTACTCTCTTGAAACACCTCTAATCTTCTGGCGCTCATATGACCGTATGCAGTTGCGAGCGCCGTAAAACCTCTACTAAATCTAATCTAAAACTCTCTTGTAACTCATCTAGTCTTCGGTACTTATATGACCTTATTGTGTTGCAAGTGCCGTAAAACACTTACTAATTTTTTTTTTAATATATAAAAGAGCATCTGTCTGTCTACCGGGATGTTATATCGAGTGTCTGCTGTGTGTCTGCTTGGATGTTGTATCACTTTCAATCTGGATCCGTAGGCCCACCAACGTCACGTTTCTGTGTCTACACTAATAATATGTTTCTGTATGGACGCTATGTCCCTGCGCACCTACGAAACGTTTCCCTAACGACGCCACGTTTTTGTAGCGACGATACGTTTCTGTATGGATGCTATGTCCCTGCGCACAGTCGAAACGTTTCCGTGAGGCGAGGACGTCACGTTTTTATTGCTATGATACACGTTTCAGTGTAGACGCCATGTCGCTGTGCCACCGAAACTGTTTCCCTAACGACGTCACGTTTGTGTAGCAACGATACGTTTCTGTACTGACGTCACGTCTGTGACTGGCGCCACGTTACCGTGACGGACTAGCTCAAAACGGCGGCCCATATCGCTTCCTCAGAGTTACAAAGTTCTATCTGCTCAGTACCTAGTTTTGAGAAATTGGACGTCAAAGATGTTGAGTTTCGCATCATGTCAATCTTTTTCGAATGCAATTCTTTGAATATCTTGGTCTTGATAATGACTCCGAAAATTCTTACCGTTTTGATAGAGCAGATGGAACATAATTTGGTTTCTGACCTCAAGGTCTTAGTAACTCAAAAACGACCCAAAATGTCAGATAGAACTTTGTGATGTGCTGAGATAGCGACATGTCTGTCCTTCTGAAAGGCACTCCTACACCACAGGTAAATGTCAGGTTTTTCACCTCACGCTACACGCAAAGAAATCTGAATGAAGAAACACCAGTTCGTGCCCTTAGAATGACATAGTTTTGACTCCATGACGAATGGGTTTTGGTTTTTTAAAATGGGATTCAGAGATTCACACGCTTGTAACTGAGAATGGGATTCACAGATTTACACTCTTATATAGCTGAAGTGGATTCATAGAGATTCACACTATTGTAGATTAAGAGATTCACACTCCTCTAATATGTTTAAATGAGATTCAAAGATTCACACTGTTGTATGGATAAATGGGGGTTGAAAGATTCACACTGTTATAAGTAAATGGGATTCAAAGATTCACATTCTTATAATAGATAAATGGGATTTAAAGATGATATACACTCTTATAGCTACATAGGTTTCAGAGATTTACACTCTTATAATACGTAAATAGGATTTAAAGGCTTACACTCTCTAGCTAAGTGGTATTCAAAGATCAACGCTCTTGCTAATGGGACTCAAAGATTTACACTCTTATATATATATAGGTAAAATATGTTTTTTACTTTTACATATTATATTCATTAAATGTCAAACTGAAATATAGAATTCAGGTTAGGTTGTCTCGAGCCTTTGTCACCGTATGCAGGGTGTCTGTGTCTAGTGTAACGTGCAACCCTGATCTTGCTGAACATATGGTTAGAACGCTGTCATTGCCATTCAAGGGGTGTTAGTTCGAACTTTTTACCAACTCGCAGATAGCGCTCGTTCAAGAAACTCGTCAGTTCACCGCAAAACGATATATTATATTTTTTTCAAAAGCGCGATACCGTTTATTTTTCAATGGCACGAAGCCATTTTACTTTTCAAAAGGACACGGACAGCACTCCTTGTTATGTTTTGTCCTTTCTAATGAAGAAATGTACGTGTCATCGGTGACGTTCCACGAGCGCCTTAAGTCTGTTTTGTTTCTGGATTTTCTTTTTCTTGTTTTTTTCCCTTAGTTTTTGTGGAAAAGTTTTACAGCATTTGCAATGCTAATAGGTCACATAAGTGACGAAGATTAGAGGTATTACAAGAAGCAACATACAAAGAAGAGAAAGAGGAGAGGCAAGGAAGAAATATGTCGTTATGTAGGAAAGAAGGAGCAAATCGCACAAACCAGAGCACCCACCGATGGGACTGTGGGACTTTAGTAGGCGTTACTGTTCGTTACAGTCGGCGGCATCATGATCTGAGCGTTTTCTGCCCGCAATTGGCTGAGGCTGCGCCCCGTACCACTCTGTGTAATGATGAGAGACTTCTACTAGCTACTTCTGCTGGCGTTTGGCAAATACTCGAGTGTGTCTGCGAACTGAGAGGGGTCTTATGACGGGCTTGGAATGTAAACCCATGAGTGGTCTTTTCGTATTCATTTTAGTGTCCGTCGAGTGGGGTTTTTTTTTTTTAAAGGGTATACCGAGACCTGGATATTGACAGTGAACGGCGTCTGTGGTGGAGTGGTGCGAGGTGCGTCGTTGTCGCTTGCAGGAGGAGATCCTCCGAGTTTCATTCCCGAGCAGGGAGAAATGTGGGGTGTGCTGACAAAATGAGTTAGTTCTCGGATTTCAGCATTATGGAAATTGATATATCAACTTGATAGGTGAAGTTTGTACAATTTGTGAGCATGGAATAGTAACAGACGCAGTAAACTTGAACAAAATGGCATCAATTGAAAATCTATAAATCTGACCCCAGTGTCGATTTTCAGCCGATATCTCCTTTCTTGGATCGTGGGAAGTAACTTATTTTGTCAGTACATCTCACAAATGTTCTGTTATAAATATGTCTTGGTCTTTCTTTGTCTGGGATGTTGTGTCCGTCTCAGCCCGGGTTCGCCTTTATGCACCGAAATTATCTCAGCAGATTGTCGAAAATAGTCGTGGGCTTTGGGTGTCTGGTGTCATCAGGTTCTGTGACAGTTGTCTGAAATCATCAAAGGTTGTATGAAAGTTGTTTATCACGTCATCAGTTTCTGTGAAAGTTGTTTGACGCCATCACTTTCTGTGGTGTTCGACGTCATCAGTTTCTATGAAGGCTTCTGATCTCATTAGGTTCTGTAAAAGATGTTTTTGACGTCATCAGTTCTGTAAAAGTTGTCTGAAGTCATCAAAGGTTGTGGGACAGTGTTGTTTATGACATCATCAGGTTCTGTGACAAGAGTGTTTTGTGGACGTGGTGGTACCGTGCTTGTGGGGTTTTTTTAGACTTCGGCGAGCGAGCTGTTTTGTTCCTCTCTATGCTCATTCCCTATACATCGATCTAATTTTGCTTGAGTTCTGACTAATATAGTCGAAAGTGTGTGTAAAACGGTCACCCATTGTCGATGAGAAAAGTGGCCGTCTTACACGGTGTCACTATATATATATATATTTTAAAAAAAATAAAAAAATATATATAGTGTTTTTAAAAATGCATTATGGAGAAAATGTGAATATCCGTTTGTACTGATGATTGTATTGTCTTGGAAAAGTGACGGTTAGAGTAGATTCGACAGTATGTTAACAACACCCCGAACTGAGCCATTTAAAGTGGGTGTTTTTTAAATTTTTCTTTAAATCGTTGTTTTATTTTTTTGTCAAAACGTATCGTTTTTTGTTTTTTTAAAACAAAAAGGCAACTGGTGACCATGTGAAGATGTTGGTTTTAGCCGCACCACCCCCCACTCCAGTTTGGAAATGACGTATAATTATGTGTTTCGGAGAACGTTCTACTTACTTACTTTTGAGAACTTGGGCTGTGGTGGACTCGTCGAGCAATACAGCACAGACAGTTGGCGTCTTTGTCAGGACGTTTCTGTAGTGCACTGACGTCACCACTGAGACTTTTGAGTTTTTGGACGGTGTGCTCGCTTTAATATATACATATATATAGAGAGAGATTTATACGGATTCGATTGTTATTATTCGTATCAACACTCCGGTGTGTGTGTGTTGGTGTGTGTTTGTGTGACCAGCAGTTGGAAAGTGGTGTCACAAGTGACCCTATTGGTGTAGTGTGCGTGCCCTGGGACGATTTATTTTCCTCATCTCATTGACTGAGTGGTACGTTTGGGAGATACATCACAGCCTGTTTCGACGGACCGCGCTACTGGTCACCTGTGAGGAGTTGTGACCGGGTAC
>NW_004797590.1:245989-247255 GCF_000002075.1 Aplysia californica | reverse complement strand
GCCCCACTCGCTGCACCCCCCGCCCCCCGGCTCCTCCTCCTCCGCTTCCTCGGCCTACCTCCCTGGCCCCCGGGACACCCGCTCAACGCCCCGAGATATACACCCGGGCTGGGATGAAGGACCCCGGCTACGTATCCTCAGGTTCCGCTCTCAGCCGGCGCTGCCCGTGCTCTACGCCGCCAAACGGAGGAGTCAGTACCTAGGTAGGTTTAGAAGTCAGTTCCTACCTTGGTAGGTTAAGAAGTCAGCTCCTGGGTAGGTTTAGAAGTCAGTACCAAGTCCGTACCTCGGTAGGTTTAGGAATCAGTACCAAGTCAGTACCTACCTTGGTATGTTTAAAAGTCAGTACCTAGGTGTGTTTAGAAGTCAGTACCTTGGTAGGTTAAGACGTCAGTACCTAGTCAGTACCTACCTTGGTGAAGTCCGCACCTAGGTAGGTTTAGAAGTCACTACTTAGGTAGGTTAAGAAGTCAGTACCTTGGTAGACTTAGGATTCCAAAACTAGGTCAGTACCTAGGTAGTTTTACACACAAACACACATACATATGGCCGCTTTTAAACACAAGGGGGCTATCCCGAAAAATGCTGTTTTGAGAAAACTGAAGGTAAAATTTTTGCCAATTGTTCAGTTTCTTTAAAAGACAATGAGAGTTTTCTCTATAACCAAAAACATATACACACCAATGAAACCAAACTTCTCCTATACGTAAGGCAATGCCCTCTTTTGGTGTTGGTCAAGATTTCTGGAAACTCCCCGAAATCTGGGTTAGCCCGCTTGTCCTTAAGAGCGACCATAATATACTGTTGAAATTGTCTAAGGCAGCCACACGTTGCCGAGGTGGAAAATGGCTGTCTTTGGTAGATGGACGTCTTGCGCGGTGTCTTGCACAGTGTTTTCATAATGTACCAAAATAATAATAATAATAATGATAATATTAATTTAAGAGAAAAAACAACAACCATACCCTCCCCCCAAAAACAACAACAACAACAAGAAAACGACCCCCCAAAAAAACACAAAAACAAACAAACAAACAAACAAACAAAAACGCTGGGGGAAATGGGGAAGTGGCCATTTGTACAGGTGGTTGTCTTCTATTAGTCTACAGTTCGCTATAAGAACAGTTTCGACGGTAATAAGTATAAATACCATCAACAGCAAGCTTTAAACGCTTTACAGAACCTATATTATTATTACCCCGACAGAAAGTTTTATTTTGTTGGCGGGTCTTTTGCGTGTTTGTGTGTGTGTGTGTGTGTGTGTGT
>NW_004797590.1:243124-245261 GCF_000002075.1 Aplysia californica | reverse complement strand
CTCTCTCTCTCTGTCTCTCTCTTTCTCTAGCTCTCTCTCTCTTTCTCTCTCTCTCTCTCTCTCTCTCTCTCTCTCGCTCTCTCCCACTCTCTCCCAAAGCCATCTTTAAGGCTCTGGAATGTCAAACTCGTAGTACGGGTGGTTGGAGGGCGCCATTGGTCTCTTCCATATTCTGTTGCGCTTCCCTGTGCTCTGGTGTGGTTTGCTCTTTCTTTCATATTATTATCAAACATCGATCGCGTGCTCATATGACCTTATGCAGTTGCGAGCGCCGTAAAACACTAACCAAAGCAAAACATCTATCGTCCTTTTCTTTCCTCCTTTTTTTGTGTTTGTTACTCTCTTTTAACACCTCAATTTTCGGCATTTATTGTGTGATCTATTTGTGTTGCAAGTGCCGTAAAACCCTTACCGGTACTAAAACTAAACAAAAAAACTGTCGGTCTGTTTTGTTTTGTTTGTTTTGTTCCCAGCACTGTTTGACCGATATTGTGTGGATATTCTTATGTTTACTTATCCAGTACACACTACTTGGGGAACATGGGTGTTTTTTGACCGATATTGTGTGGATATTCTTATGTTTACTTATCCAGTACACACTACTTGGGGAACATGGGTGGTTGGCGGGTGCTCTGGTGTGGTTTGCTTCTTATTTCCTATCGAACACCTATCGCCCTTATCTCCCATTCTTATTGTTTTATGTGTGTTACTCTCTTGTAACAATTCTAATCTTTTGGCGCTCATATGACCTTATGCAGTTGCGAGTGCCGTAAAACCTCTACTAAAACTTAAAAGACTATTTGACCGATATTGTGTGGATTTCTTATGTTTACTTAACCCGTACACACAACGTGGAGTAATTTATCTTGGCTGGATGATTACAGGGTTCCCACTTGTGTGTGTTCTACTTCTTTTCTATTCCTATGTTGTTTCTGTCTGTCTGTCTGTCTGCCAGTCCAGTCCGTCTGTCTGTCTTTTAAAAATCCAACACAAAATGACCGTTACTTTATCGATACGATGCTGTTGCTTACTCAATTCAATCAACGAACGCATCTTGAAATGACACATCTTGGTATCTTCTTTCCTATCAAACATCTGTCATCCTTATCTCTCCTTTCTTTTTTTTGTGTTTGTCGCTCTCTTGTAACACCTCTAATCTTCGGCACTTATATGACCTTATTGTGTTGCATGTATCTTTGTACATCTGTGCTCCTGATGTCTAAAATTGAGATTTGAGTCACTCATGAGATTGCCTTTTTTAGAGCCTAAGCTCGGTACGACGTTGTGTCCTTGGGAAAGGCACTTTACACGAACTTCCCACTTGGCTCGGTCCAATCGGAGACGGACGTTAAATTAGGAGGTCCCGCCTCTTAAATAACCTAATAGTCTTGATAGGGGCGTTAAGCTCATACCATTTCACCATTTTTTTTTCAAATCTTCGGCACTTATATGACCTCACTGTGTTGCAAGTGCCGTAAAACACTTACTAAAACTGGTATGGGTGGTTGGAGAGCGCCACTGGTGGCTTCTACTTATTTTTGTCTTTCCCTCTGTTTTCTTCGTGTTTGCCTATCTTGCTTTTTCCAGCACTAATTGACCTTTGTCGTGTATAATTATGTGCTTCTCTGTACCTAAACAGACTTATCTCTTGCTTGGTTCGTTTCCCGCCCCGCGGTGAGACTGTAGTTTTAACGCTATCAATTCGCCCTGGGGTCATTTTGTACCCCCGAGGTTGTATTCTTCACATTTATTTAGAATACTCCTAGTACGAAGATCTCTTTGAAACTTTCAGTATTTCTCAAAAAATCATTTTGACGGACTGCTATGCAAAGCGTACAGATCGGATTAACGAGTAAATTTCTTCTTTGGAAACTGGTGGCACGGAGTTCCCCACGTCGTATGGATACGATAGTAAAACACGACGTACGGATAGGGTTAAGGGTGTTTTAATGTGTGAGTCGAGTTTTGTCTTGGAATTACCGGAAAATCGGTTTGGGCAAAACATAATAATATATCCATAATTTGGACGTGCAGTGAGACTGATTCCTCGGTGAATTGCTTGCATATATTGTGTGCGTAATTGTGCGTGTGTGTGTGTGTGTGTGTGTGTGTGTGTGTGTGTGTGTGTGTGTGTGTG
>NW_004797590.1:236044-238823 GCF_000002075.1 Aplysia californica | reverse complement strand
CTGTAATAAAATGCAAGTTTATCTATGCATAATTATCCCCCTTCCCCTTCCTTTTTGACTGACATTTTCTTCATTTTTTGTCTGTAGCCATAATTCTTAATAGCAGATTAAGGCTTTCTTTTGCAGTTGCTTAAATTAATCATTACTTAAAATAAAGACGATGCATTTTGCACTAAAAGAACATACTCTTAGCCACCAAAAATCCCAAACTGTGTCGACATTTTTTTTAAATTAAAAAAATTTAAAAAATCCGATTTAAACTTTAAAAATCTGATTAAAATGTTTTTAATCGATTTTTTTATTTTAAAAAATCACCAACCCTGCATGCCTATATATTTGTTTGTTTGTGTATATGTGTGCATGTGTGTATGTATGTGTGTTTGCGTATATGTGTGTGTGTGTGTTTGCGTATATGTGTATGTGTTTGTGTGTGTATCTGTGTGTGTGTGTGTTTATGTATATTATGTGTGTGTGCAAGTGTGCTTGATTTATGTGTACATGTACGCACATACACAAATACACGCACAAACGCACACACAAACTTATATACAATCACACACATAAACACACACACAAACACATCAACACACACACTCACACACGCACACACACTCTCTCTCTCTCTCTCTCTCACACACACACACACACACACACACACACACACACACACACTCACACACACAATGTATCCTTTACCCCTGGCTTTCTGAGTCAGAAATCCTGGCCCTAACCGTATCAGGAGTGTCAAGGGGCGTGGGCTAGGCTTTCTCAGATTCTGAGAAAGCCTAGGGCGTGGGTCTTTGATGAGGTAATGTTACACCTCAGCCTGTCACCCCCATTAAGGACCTTACAAGTTACAACAAACCTTGGGTCACCACCACCTCGCACACACAACCAGAGACCGTATAATCAAAGATTCTCTACTACGATCTTTGGTTATAATCATTGCACATAACAAGGAGGTTATAAATAGCTTATACAATTTGTAAGTCTAAGGGCCTTGGCGCGGACCAATGATAACGGAGCTTGGCGTCTAAAAATAGATCGTTGGTTCCGGTATCCTGCACACACACACACACACACACACACACACACACACACACACACACACACACACACTGCGTCCCATTCAGACTTGATCATGACGTATTATTATAGATCTCTGTACAATGTGCGTGTCGGTTTGAGTCACTGGGTGTTTGGCTCAGTGGGGGGAGGGTTTGGGGGCGGGGAGGATTTGGGGCGGGGGGTATCGGGTTTTTATCTAGGCTTTCTCAGATCTGAGAAAGCCTAGGTATTTATCAATGTGGGTGCTTGGCGGGTGTGCTTTCGTGTGGTTTGCTCCTATCAAACATCTGTCGTCATGTTCTATCCCCCTTCTTTTTTGTGTGTTTCTTACTCTCTTGTAACTCCTCTAATCTTGGGCACGTATATGACCTATTTGTGTTGCAAGTGTCGTATAACTCTATGAAGAGAAGAAAGAGCACGAAAAAGGGAGGAATTCAGTTCAAACGCATTCCATTGGCAGTGTATAGTATATTATAATGTTTTACGGCGCTCGCAACTGCTAAGGTCATATGAGCGCATTGGCAGTGTGAGCTCGATATTATGATACATGGACGTGGGTGGTTGGCGGGTGCTCTGGTGTGGTTGGCTCCTTCTTTCCTATCAAACATCTGTCGTCCTTATCTTCACTTCTTTCTTTTTTATGTTTGTTACTCTGTTGTAACACCTCTAATCTTCTGGCGCTCATATGACCTATTATGCAGTTGCGAGCGCCATAAAACCTCTACTAAAACTAAAACATAGATCTTTACTAAAACATAACACGGCCACCTGTATAAGATAATAATTTCCTCTCTACAAATTACCGGTTCCCATATTTTCCTCCCTAGCTTATTTGTTACATTACAACGACACTGTCCGAGACATCCACCTGTCTAAGTGGGAGGTTGGAGGGTGCTGTGGTGTGGTCTGCTCCTCTTTTTTTGTGTTTGTTACTCTCTTGTAACACCTCTAATCTTCGTCACTTATATGACCGTATCGTGTTGCAAGTGCCGTAAAGCTCTCACTAAAACTAAAACCTCATACCACCTGTCTGAGTGAGTGGTTGGAGGACGCCACTGGTAGGTCTTACTTCTTTACTTTCCCCTCTGTTGTTTCTGTCTGCCTGTCTTACTTTTTCCCGGCACTAAAATATGACCCTCATTGTGTCGATGTACACCTCTTTACTCAAACCTCCTAAGACAACCAACTTTTTTTCCTCGACAATGGGTGACTGTCCTATTCGTTTTCCACAGAAATTCTTAGAGGTCCTTGACACATACCGAGGCGTCTGGTCTAAAAATAGATAGTTCCGTTCTCCCAAAGATTCTTTGCTACACGATCTTTCGTTCTCCTGCGCAATGATTATAAATAAATACGTATATATAACGGTCGGTGTCTGATCCTGCGCACACTGGCCCATTGAGACGCGATCACGACGTATAATTATAATAGATCTAGTTTTTATACAATGTACGTGAATGTTTGAGTCATTGAGTGTAGGGCTTGGTTAGGGCTTGTGTCGGGTTATCTCACTGTTACTACGTCTCGATCTCTCTTGTTCTCTCTCTCTCTCTCTCTCTCTCTCTCTCTCTCTCTCTCTCTCTCTCTGTGTCTCTCTCTCTGTCTCTCTCTTTTTCTCTCTCTCTCTCTGTCTCTCCTCTTTCCCTCTCTCTCTTTCTCTTTCTCTCTCTCTCATTCTCTCTCTGTCTTTCTGTCTCTCTCCCTATTTCTC
>NW_004797590.1:230722-232829 GCF_000002075.1 Aplysia californica | reverse complement strand
ACACACACACACACACACACACACACACACACTGCGTCCCTCAGTCGTCAGTCATCCATTCATTCATTCAGTCAGTTAGATCGTCAGTGTTGTTTGTTGTCGTATAGATCCTGATCCCACCCCGCACTAGACATTATTTTTGTTGGCTGGCCGGCCGGCAGAAAGTGCGAGAGAGAGAGAGGGAGCGGGGGAGAGAGAGAGAAAGAGAGAGAGGGGGAGAAAGAGAGAGACGTAGATCGAATCAGGTAGATCGTTTCATTCTACTACACCGCATACCCGAGCCAGCGAGCCAGGTGCAAGCAGTTCTCTCGACAGCGGGAGAGTCAGTCGTCGTTCGTCGTTTCATTTAATCCTTGGTTTGTTTATTCTCTTTACGTGAGTGAGAGAGGGGAGGAGACTTAAACCTACTCCCAAGATAATTTGTTCAGTTCGGTTCGGTTCGTCGTTTGATTTCTTCCTTGATTTGTTGTTTTTCCGAGTTTTCTTCTGTGAGTGAGTGGGTGAGTGAAGAGACCACCCAAAAGATTCGTTCTCATCGTTTTGTTCAATTCTTGGATTATTTCTTATTGTGTTGCCAGTGCCGTAAAAAAACAACAACAACCCACCACCACAATAAATACACTCTTACCAATACTAAACTAACCATTGATTTGGTTTTTTACTGTGAGGTAGTTAGTGAGCGATTCTGTCGTCGTATTTGATCATCGATTTATTCGTTGTTGTTTTTTTTTTTTTGTTTTTTTTTTCTTCTGTGAGTGGGACAGAGTGAGTGAAGAGACAACGCCTCGATTCTTCCTCGTTTTACTGAATTATTGATTTGTCTTCGGTTTTGTTTTTCGTTTTTTTCCTGGGAATTACTGATTGAAGAACCCACCCCAAGATCCGTTCGTCGTCGTTTTATTTAATTATTGACTTGTTTCTTACTGTGAGTGACTGAGGAAATTTCTGCACTGTGCCAATAGTGGCCGTCTGTGAAAAGGTACTGCAGAAATTGATTGGTAAGATTTTCCCGCACTTTTACTTAAGATGTCTGTGGGTGGTTGGAGGGCGCAGTCGTTGGGTATTACTTCTCTCCCTTTCCTCTGTCTGTCTGTCTGTCTGTCTGTCTGTCTGTCTGTCTGTCTGTCTGTCTGTCTGTCTGTCTGTGTTGGCGATGGTTGAAGGCCGCCTCTGGTAGATCCTACTTCTTTACTCTTTCTATTGTCTGTCTGCCTTTGTGGGTGATTTTTGTTGTTTGTTTGTTAGTTTGTTTTTTGGGGGACGCAACTGGTAGATTATACTTCTTAGCATTCCCTCTGTTATTTCTTATTTCTGCCTGTGTGGATATTTGAAGGGCACCACTGGTTGGTCCTACTTCTTTACTTTCCCTCTGTTACTGTTATTTCTGTCTGTTTGGGTGGTTGGGAGGCGCAACTCTCAGATCCTACTTCTTTACTTCCCCGCTATTGTGTTTGTCTGTCTTTGAGAGTGTGTTTGGTAGGTCCTACTTCTTGACTCTCCTTTCCTTCTGTTGTATCTGTCAGTGATAGGCACTGCAGACCTTAGGTGTAAGATTTCCCCCTCACTTTTTGAACGCGCTGGAGGTGTCTGTTTGCTATCTCGCTCACACTTTGCACACAGATGCGCATTGCACCGCACCGCACCGCACCGCACCGCGGCGCATTATGTGCTATTTTCTTTGAAGTGCACCAGTGTAGTTCTTTGATGTCTTTCTCCCCTTTTTGATGAGAGAGGTGTGATTTTACTTTTTGATGAGAGAAATGTGAGTGTGGTTTTACTTTTTGATGAGAAAAGTGTGATTTTACCTTTGATGAGAGAAATGTGAGTTTACTTTTGATGAGAGAAATGTGAGTTTACTTTTGATGACACAAGTGTGATTTTACTTTTTGATGAAAGAAATGTGATTTCACTTTTGATCTGGGGTTGGGTTTTTTTCTCCTCTGTTGTAATTTGAGGTGCATATTTTGAATTGCATGCGAGTATTTTTCCCGAAGTTAACGACAGTTTGTTCATTATTTCGTGTGTGTGTTTGTCTGTCTGTCTCTCTCTCTCTCTGTCTCTCTCTCTCTCTCTCTCTCTCTCTCTCTCTCTCTCTCTCTCTCTCTCT
>NW_004797590.1:229437-230534 GCF_000002075.1 Aplysia californica | reverse complement strand
GGGTAGATGCATGTGCTCTTTTGCTTTAAATATTTGTGTTCTGACAGACGCATTTTGAGTACAACGTACGTAACTTTTGGACACCTGCTCTTTCTATTTTTGTTTCCTTGTTTTTGTTGTTTCCTGGCGAAATTTGGCCGTTCTCGCCACTGTTTCCTAATCATCATCATCATCATCATCATCATCATCATCATCATCATCATCATCATCATCATCATCATCATCATCTACAACAACAACAACAAAAACTCTATCAGTATCAACAACATCTATTTACATCGCCAACAACAATAACAATAACATTAGCACCACCAACAATACCCATTTACATCATCAACTATCAATAACAATAACATTAGACAACACTCATTTACATCATGAACAACAAAAACAATAACAATAATATTAGACAGCACTCATCAACATCATCAACAACAGTAACAATAACATTAGACAACGCACACTAACATCACCAGCAACAATAACAATAACCTTAGACAACACTCATTTACATCATCAATAACAGTAACAATAACATTAGACAACTTCCATTAACATTACCTGTAACAATAACAATAACATTGGACAACACTCATTTACATCGTCAACAACAGTAACAATAACAATAGCACCACCAACAACGCCCCATTAGCATCAATAAAACAACCTAATAAGCTCCAACCATAATACCCATTTACATCCTCATCAACAAAACAACATTAGCATCACTTACACCGCCAGCAACAACAACAACAACAGCAAGACCAGGTGGGTGCTTGGCGGGTGTTCTGCTGTGGTTTGCTTCTTCTTTCCTATCAAACATCTATCGTCTTTAAAAATCTCCCCCTCCTTCTTTTTTGCGTTTGTTACTCTCTTGTAACACCTCTAATCTTCGGCACTTATATATGACCGTATGCAGTTGCGAGCGCCGTAAAACCACTACTTAAAAAAAACAACCAAAAAGACACGTACCAGCACCCCACTCCACTGCCTCTCCCTCTCCACGCTTCTACTTTAGTGTCAATTTAGTATAGTATATATTTTTTTCTTATTATGTTGTTTTTATCAGTTGCACGCGCGTGCTGTGTGTGTGTGTG
>NW_004797590.1:224576-226691 GCF_000002075.1 Aplysia californica | reverse complement strand
CACGACACACATACACACATACAAACACACACACGCACAAACACACACACGCACAAACACACACACACACACGCACTCACGCACACACACAGACTTAGCAAAAGGAGCAGTAGTCAGTCAGACACACACACACACACACACACACACACACACACACACACACACACACACACACACATGGGTCGAGTCTTCAGCTTCTCTGGCTCCCTGTTGATGCGGGGGATGGTCAACTTCTGTGTGTGGGTGGTTGGTGGGTGCTTTTGTGTGTGGTTTGCTTCTTCCGTCCTATCCAACATCTATCGTCGTTATTTCTCCTCCTTCTTTTTTCTTTATAAGTTACTTACTTTAAGTTACACCTCAAAGCCTCTACATTGGTAAAAATCTTGTCTCTTTTAGCGCACAAACAGACACAAAAGGGTCGTTAGCTTCTCGGGCTCAATGGTGAAACGGGAAATGGTTGTCATCTGCCGTTTGTCCGTCTGTTTACCAATTTCTCTCTCTCTCTCTCTCTCTCTCTCTCTCTCTCTCTCTCTCTCTCTCTCTCTGTGTGTGTGTGTGTGTGTCTTTCGGATCTCTCTCTTTGTGCATGTGTCGTGTGTGCGTCTGTGTGCTTGTGTTTATATTGTATGTGTATGTTTTTGCGAGTGTGTGTTTATGTCCGTATGTGTCTTTGTGTGTGTTTGTATGTCTGTGTGTTATGTCTGTTTGTATTACCAAAACTGTTGTAAAACTGCTAAAACTGCTACAGCTGCAACAACAACAACAACAAAATAATAAACAACCTTATAAATGTACGTGTGTATTCTTTCTGTGTCCACAGACCGCGTGGGTTCGATGACTCGCCTCGTCTACTCCCCGGCCGGCCCAGCGCCCGCCTCACGACTCCACGGTGCCGCTAGCCGCAGCGGCAGCAGCTTTACGCTACCCCACTACTCCACTAACCCGGGGGGAGGAGGAGGAGGAGGATTAGGCGCAGGAGGAGGAGGAGGACCAGGTGCCCCTCTGGGCCACGTCAGCAGCAGTAGTCTCAGCAACCTCAGCCACAGCCAGAGTGGTTTAGGAGGAGGTGCAGGAGGAGGAGGAGGAGGAGGTTTGGGTGCGACCCATGCCCGTTCGGCTACAGGACAGAATAACGTGAAGAGTATCCTCACCCACCAACAGCAACAACAACAGCAACAACAGCAACAGGCGCACCACCCCCACCCCCTCAGCCACAGCGTGGGCGACCTCCACCTCGCCAGCGGCCACCCCAACCACCATCACCACAACAACCTCAGCAACAACAACAACAACAACAACAGCAACAACCTGAACAACAGCAACACGAACAGCAGGCCTCACAGCGCTTATTTTTACAGCAGCAGTAGTCTCAACAACAACAACAACACCAACAGTAGTAGTAGTACTAGTGGCCGGCCACTCAGCGCGTATTATAACAGCCCCAGCTCCAACAGCAACAGCAACAGCAATTTCCTCTTGCTTCCCCCCGGCTCGAGCGCCACCTCGCGCAGCACGCCGTGCGTGGCTCCCCTCGCCTCCGCCGCCGGCTCCCCCAACTCCCCGAGCAGCCTCGCCTTGCAGCACAGCCAGAGCCAGAGCCAGATGTCGCTCCGCGAAGCGCCCGGGCGCGCCTCCGTGCCCGTGTCAAGGTCGCAGTCGTTCGGGGGCGTGTCCCTGCGCTCCAACGCCTCGGCGCTGACGGCCACGCCCCCCGTGCTGGGCGACACGATGAGGCGTGCCACGCGGCCGCACTACGCCAAGCCCCAGAGGCAGGCTACCTCCAGGGGCACCCGCAAGTCGCCCAAGGTGCCCAAGGTCCCGCGGCCCGGCAGGGCGATGATGGTGTTTGACAGCGTCAAGACTGGCATCGGGTGAGTCGTTTGCTCTCATAAATAATTACTATTCTGACTTTCTCACCTGTTTTTTCTTCTGTCTTTCTGTCGTCTCTTTCTTTGTCTCGGTCTGTCTATCTGTCACCTTTTATTTTTCTTTTTCTGTCTTTCTGTCGTCTCTGTTTCTGTCTGTCTGTCTGTCTGTCTATGTGTCTGTCTGTCTATCTATCTCACACACACATACGCAGGAACTCTCTCTCTCTCTCTCTCTCTCTCTCTCTCT
>NW_004797590.1:222546-223684 GCF_000002075.1 Aplysia californica | reverse complement strand
CTATCTATCTATCTATCTATCTATCTATCTATCTATCTATCTATCTATCTATCTAACCCCCCCTCTCTCTCTCTCTCTCTTTCTCTCTCTCTCTCTCTCTCTCTCTCTCACTGTCTCTCTCTCTCTCTTTCTCTCTCTCCCCCCTCTCTCTCTCCCTCTCCCTCTCTCTCTTTCTATTTTAGCTTTCCCCCGAAATGGGTCGTGAGTGTGTCAATGAATGCAATACCTACTTTCTCTTTGCTCAAACTCGACGTTCTGAGACAGACAATACAGTAACTTAGCCCTGGCGTCGGTCGTGACACGTCAGACGTTAAAACGCGATTGTGTCTTCTTTGAATTCTTTACTCTTTTCTTTCTATTGTTTCTGTCTTTCTTTATCTTTCTTTCTTTCTGTCTTTTTTTTTTTTGCTCCTTGGAAGAATTGGCCCACTAATGTTCAATTCGCTTCTCTTTACTCAACCTCGAGGTTTTGGGTAGGTGGTTGACGGGTGTTCCGGTGTGATTTGCTTCTTTTTTCGCGCCAAATATCTAGCGTCCTCATCTCTCCTTCTTCTTAATTCTTTTCTTTGTACCGTACTTATCCTGGTAACACCTCTTCTATTCTTCGGCACGCGTATTATGACCTATTTGTGTTGCAAGTGCCGTAAAAGTATTACTAGTATAGTGGGTGGTTGGTGGTGCTCTAGTGTGGTTTGCTCCTTCTTTTGTCTCAAACATCTGATCTATCGTCTTTATCTCCGCTCCGTTGTTGTGTTTGTTACTCTTTTGTGACGCCTGTAATATTCGGCACTCCTTATTTGACCTATTTCTGTTGCAAGTTCCGTTAACACATTACTAGAACTAAACTCTACGTTCTGAGACAGACAATGTAGTAGGTGGGTGATTGGCGGGTGGTCTGGTGTGGTTTGCTCATTCTTTTCCTATCAAACATCTGTCGTCCTCATCTCCCCTTCTTCTTTTTTATGTTTACTACTCTCTTGTAACACCTCTAATCTTCTGGCGCTCATATGACCTTATTCAGTTGCGAGCGCCGTAAAACCTCTACTAAAACAAACAAAACACAATGTAGTAGCCCTGGTGTCGTAACACGTCAGACGTGGCGACGCGATTTTGTCTTTTCCGACTTCTTCCTCCCCCC
>NW_004797590.1:220582-222446 GCF_000002075.1 Aplysia californica | reverse complement strand
CTTCCCCCCCCCCCCCCCCTGTTATTTTTTTCCTTTCTTTTTGTCTGTCTGTCTATCTTTCTTTCTCCTCGCAGGGGATGTGTCAGTTATTGTGTCAATGTACTTCTCTTTACCCCCCCCCTCCTACCTTTTCCCGAGATGTTGGAGGAATCCTTCACTCGTAGATGTCTACTTCTTTACCCCTTTCGCAGACGGACGTTAGATTCGGAGGTCCCTCCTCTTAGATGATCTAATAGTGGCTGATAGGGGCGTATAAATCTACACTCTCACTTAACTACCCCTCCGTTGTTTCTGTTTGTATATATCATTCTTTCTCCTTGCGAGAAATGGCAGATATTATGTCGATATACTTGTACTCTTTAATCAAACAAGGCGATTCTGAGACATAGCGAGACAGGGAGAGACATGTGACGACCTGATTGTGTCAAAACGGACGTAAGAGTCGAGCCGTTGGGTGGTTGGAGGGCGCCACTGTGCTAGCTCCTCGTTGTTCTTCCTCCTCTCTTCGCCTCTGTCCGTTGTTTCTGTCAATCTGCCTGCCTGTCTTACTCTCTTCTGCCCCCCCCTCCCCCCGCCTCATCAAAAAAAGAGAGGGGGGGGAGGCAGTAAGTGACAGTTGTTGTATCGACGATCTTCTTCTCTTTACTCAAACTCAAAAACAGTCGTAAGAATCTGTGGGTGGTTGCAGGGTGTCACTAGTAGCTTATCCTCCTTCTTTTGTTCCACTCCGTTTTTGTTTTTTGTTGTTCTTTGTTGGGGGTTTTTTGTTGTTGATTTGTTTGTTTTTCTAGGAGAAGATAGGGGGATAAATGACAGTTATTGTGTCGACGATCTGCTTCTTCTCATTACTCAAACTCAAAAACTGGCTTAAAAATCGGCGGATGGTTGGAGGGTGTCACTGATAGCTCATCTCCTCCTCCTCCTCCTCTGTCTTTTCTCCCCCTCTTCTGTTGTTTCCGTCCGTCTGTCTGTCTGTAAGTCTTACTCTTCCTCCCCCCCGGCGGCAAATGACCGTAATTGTGTCGTCGATCTGCTTCTTGTCTTTACTCAAACTCACCAAAAAAAAACCAGACGTAAGCACTCGGACGAAGGCCCCCTCACGTCGCCATGAAGAATGTGTTCACGTTCGCTACGGTTTAACTCTTAAATCACGTAGCGTTCACGCCGGGAGAGTTAACTCTTTTAGATCTAGTTTCAGTTAGAGTTTTACAGCACCAAGACTTTTGCATTTAGTTTCAGTTAGAGTTTTACAGCATCAACTCTTTTAGATTTAGTTCCAGTTAGAGTTCTACAGCATCAACTCTTTTAGGTTTAATTTCAGTTAGGGTTTACAGCGCTAACAATACAAATAAGTCACAAGTGGGTGGTTGGCGGGTGCTTTGGTGTGGTTTGCTCCTTCTTTCCTGCTGTCAAACATCTATTGTCCTTTTCTCCCCTCCTTTTTTGTGTTTGTTACTCTTTTGTAACTTATATGACCTTATGCGGTTGCGAGCGCCGTAAAACCTCTACTAAAACTAATCGTTCTCGGTCGCCACCATTCCCGACCGCCTCTGAGGAGTTGAGAGAGAGAGAGAGAGAGAGAGAGAGAGAGAGAGAGAGAGAGAGAGAGAGAGAGAGAGAGAGAGAGAGAGAGTGCTACTGAACTTCAGTCTTCCCAAGAGAGAGAGAGAGAGAGAGAGAGAGACAGACAGACAGACAGACAGACAGACAGACAGAACGAGATCTGTTGAACAACTCAACAACTCCTGTCTTTCCCCCGAGAGGGTCATCAGAACAAAGCACTCTGACAGCTGAGTGGGACCTTTTGTCACTCGATGACTGACTGATGGATTGAGCAGTCACCTGTCATCAAACCCCCCCCCCC
>NW_004797590.1:217594-219644 GCF_000002075.1 Aplysia californica | reverse complement strand
CTCTCTCTCTCTCTCTCTCTCCCACCCTTCCCACCCCTACTCAAACAATAAACGAACCAAAAAACAAAAACAACAAAAACAAAAACAAAAGCTAACAAAACGAATCCCCCTTAGATTTGGCGTCTCTGAAGTACTATCACGTATGCTGTTTCTGGATCACGACGGTCCTTTTCGACATCTTCTCCATGATGTCGTGGCTCTGAATCTTTGGCAAGGTGACGCTCCATTATAGTATCTAGGTCAGTGGAGAAACATCCGAGCGCGGGACAGAGAGAAAGACTTAAAAAGAGGGGGGGAGGGAGAGGAGAGAGAGAGACAGAGAGACAGAGACTGAGAGAGAGTGTGTGTGTGTGTGAGAGAGAGAGAGAGAGAGAGAGAGAGAGACTGAGAGAGAGAGATACAGAGATAGAAAGACTGAGTGAGAGAGAGTGTATAAGAGAGAGAGAGAGAGACAGACAGACAGACAGACAGACAGATAGAAAGACTGAGAGAGAGTGAGAGAGACTGAGACCGAGACTGAAAGAGACAGAGATGTGTCCGTTTGTTTTGGCTGGACTTCACGTGCATCATGTTTACAAGATATTTCAGGCTCTTCCATAGCTCTGCCGTTCTTTTAGTTTTAGGTTCAGTTAGTTTAGTTTTAGTAAGTGTTTTACGGCACTTGCAACACAATGAGGTCGTAAAAGTGACGAAGATTAGAGGTGTTACAAGAGAGTAACGAACATAAAACAGAAGGAGGAGAGATTAGGAAGATATATGTTTGATAGGAAAGAAGGAGCAAACCACACCAGAGCACCCGCCAACCGCCCACTTGATTCAGTTAGTTTTACGGTACTCGCTTCCAAACAGGGTCATATAAGTGTCGAAGATTAGAAGTGTTACTAATGAGTAACATGCAGAGAAAAGGAGGAGGAGAGAGAGAGAGAGAGATGAGGACGAACGATTTTTGTTTGAAGACGAAGGAGCGTCTGAATCGTACTCGTATGGCACATCACCAGCTAGCCAGTAAAGCGTACTACAAAAGAATGAAAAATGTCAGGATACAAGGCAAGAGGAAGACCAAGGAAGACCTGAATCGAGGGTGTGAGGGATACCATGAAAACACACAACATCCCACCCATCCAGGCCATCTGCTATAGAGACAAAGCTAAAGAGACAAAAAGCTCTTTCTCCCCTCGACGACCTTGAGTTACAAGAGGAAGGATTATGTAAAGTAAGCAAGACCAAGGTGCAAATCGGACTAGAGAGCACCCTCAAGTCATAGCACGTATGATTTGTTCTGGATCCCGTTCCCTTTTGACAGCTTATCATCAAGTGGCTCTCAGTCTCTGGCAAGTGGGTGGTTGGTGGGTGCTCTGACGTGGTTTGCTCCTTCTTTCCTTTAAAAAATCCATCTTCTCTATCTCCCTCCTTTTTTGTGTTTGTTACTCTCTTGTAACACCTCTAGTCTTCTATACTTATATGACCTTATCGTGTTGCAAGTGCCGTAAAACTCTTACTAAAACTATAACAAACAAATCTCTTGCAAGATGGCGCTTCACGGTATCTAGGTCAGTGTGAAAAGGCCGGGCGCTCAGCTGGACAAAGATTCTATGCATCAGCTTGTCTTGGCCAGAGTTCGCCTTGCATCGTGTTTACTGGATATTTCAGGCTCTTTGATAGCCGCCGCCAACCCACCCCACCCCCGCCCCCATTCTTATAGTTTTTAGGTTTACTTAAAGTTTACGGCAGTTGCAGCCCAAATGTGGGTGGTTGGCGGGTGCTCTTGTGTAGTTTGCTCCTTCTTTCCTATCAAACATCTATCCTCCTTTTCTCTCCTCCTTCTTTTTTGTACTTTTGTACTTGTAACTCTCTAAATCTTCGACACTTGTATGACCTTATTGTGTTACAAATGCCGTAAAACTCTTACTAAAAGTGCCTCTGGCAAGATGGCGCCCCACCGTATTTAGGCCAGTGTGAAAAAGCCGAGATTCTATGCATCAGCTTGTCTTGGCCAGCATCTTGTTTACTGGATATTTCAGGCTCTTTGATAGCCGCCGCCAACCCCCCC
>NW_004797590.1:213546-214696 GCF_000002075.1 Aplysia californica | reverse complement strand
CCCCCCCTTTGTTTTTAGCCATATTCTGATGTGGACATGTTTAGGTCGAGAACCACTTACTATCTGTCTGTTTGTCTGTCTGTCTGCTTGTCTTTCTTTCTGTCTTTCTGTCTGTCTGTCTGTCCGTTTATATCTGTGTACGTAAGCTGAGTGGATAATAGTCCCATCGCCCTCTTCCATGCCCCCTTTCCGTGTGTGTTTGTTCCCCCATGTCGTATTGTCGACAGATCTGGGTCGAGAGCCATTTACTCATTTACTATGACTGGCGCCAGTGAGTGGACGTCTTTGTTCTATATACCGGTATACCCATCCGTCTTTTATAGTGCTGGTCCAAAATTCGTGGCGCAAATATTTCTTTAACGGGTGAATCAATGTCATCCAGACTTTGCACAGCAGTTTGTTTCAATTTGTCTTAACTAAATCATATTTTTCCAGAACAGTTGGGGCTAGAATAAAAAACAACTTTTCTTCTGAAATTTATATAAAATACTTGAAATCTTTGTCATTCGTAAACTGGTATGGTTCACAGCATTTCCCGCTTCTCACACACATTTTGAGTACGCCTACGGCCTACGTCACAGCTCATCGATGATACTTTTACTTGCAAAACTTTTACAAGAAATTATTTTTATAGTGAACACAGTTTTTGCACTAATGCTTCTCAAAACAGGCGTTCAGTAACATAATGTTCCGATTTGAAAGACGTGACGGACTTGCTATTAATTAAAAGCAATATTGCTCCAGCTGTAAACTTGTAAAAATCTGTAGAAACCAGGCTCTTGGATTTTTAAAATTAGTATTTATTAAAGAATTTTCTAGAATACAGCTAGCAGGCGTTCACAAAAATGTTGATCTGTTAAGACAAATTGATACAAGTCATTGTGCAAAAATTTGAGAACTTATGTTCAATAGTTGAGGAGATATTTGACAATAAGTCGCGCCACGAATTTTGACCGCACTATAGTTATAGTAAGGTTTTTACGGCTATCGCAACTGCATAAGGTCATAATATGAGCGCCAAGGGGTGGATGTCAACAGAGAAGTCCAAACGGGGAATCAAGCTTATTCTGCTCACCTATCTAGCCCCAACAGCACAAAGTCTGCTTCGACTACCAAGGCACCCGGGAAATAGCAGTTCACAAGAGTGACA
>NW_004797590.1:211624-213274 GCF_000002075.1 Aplysia californica | reverse complement strand
TGGGGGATGCTCCTGCTGTGGTTTGCTCCTTTCCTATCAGACATCTTCTTTCCTATCGAACATAGTCTATCATCCTTATTATCTCTCCCCCTTCTTTTGTGTGTATGTTGCTCTCTAGTAACGCCTCTAATCTTTGGCACTTGTATTATGGCCTAATTGTGTTGCAAGTGCGTAAAACTCATTAAAAGTGGGTGGTTGGCGGGTGCTCTGGTGTGGTTTGCTCCGTCTTTCCTATCATACATAATGTATCGTCCGTATCTCTCCTCCTCCTTTTTTGTGTATATTACTTACTCTCTTGTAGCACATCTATTCTTCAGCACTAATATGACCTTAGCGCCGTGAAACCTCCTCTAAAAAAAAATAATAAAAAACAACAAAGCTAAGGATAGTTCGAGGGTAGCAGGGTCCCTCTTTCTATATTGCACTACATATTATATGGTTAGCGTTTGTCTTTGTGCGTGTGTGTGGGGGGGGGGGGGGGGGGGGAAGGATGTCTCCGTAAAATGCGCGTTTTTGTATCAAGCACCACCATGGTCTTAAGACTTTAGCGCCCACTTGTAAACCCCCCCATCTGCCCCCACCCCTAGACCCCCCAACCCAAGACCCCTCACCCCCACGTCCTTATTTATCAAAGTTTGTCTGTCAGGGACCAGCCTGCTTCATCCCCGGTCTCTGCTATGTTTATCCTGGATCTACATCTTATGACCATATATGGTAAAAAGCTGCTTGACGTAGTTGAGTCGAGTATGTTTGCGCAGTGATAGATTATTATGATCATAGACATATGTGTGGATAGACAGAGGGATAGTTAGACGTAGTTAGAGCTAGAGAGGAATGAGGTCGGGTGGGTGGGTGGTTGGAGGGTGCAACTGGTTGCTCCAACTTCTTTTCTTTTGTTTTGTTGTTTCTGGCTTTTTCCCCCTGCATGAGTGGTTCGAGGGTGCTCTGATGTGGTTTCCTCCCCTTGGTTTCAATCAAACATCTGTTTGTGGGAGGTTGGCGGGTGCTCTGGTGTGGTCTGCTTCTTCTTTCCTATCAAACATCTATCGTCCTTATCTCCCCTCCTTCTTTTTTATGTTTGTTACTCTGTTGTAACTCTTCTAATGTTCTGGTGCTCCTATGACCTTATGCAGTTGCAAGTGCCGTAAAACCTCTGCTAAAATAAATAAAACATCTGTTTTCCTTCTCTCCTCCTCCTTTTATGTGTATGTTACTCCCTGGTGACTCTTCTCTAGTCTTCGGCACTTATCCGACCTATTTGTACTGCGAGTGCCATAAAACCCTTACAAAAACTACAACTCAAAGTAGGTATGGTGGGTGCTTGAACAGATAGACAGACAGAGAGAGGGTGGGGGGAGAGAGGAGAAAGAGAGAGAGAGAGAGAGAGAGAGAGAGAGAGAGAGAGAGAGAGAAGCCGTCCAGGAGCAACAAACATTCGGCCTCTGTCGCACACACGTACAAATACAGACAGACAGACAGACAGACATGCATACAGACAGAAGTACATACGTGCAGAAGGACACACAGGCAGACAGACAGACAGAAGGACGTACAGACAGAAACAGACAGTAAGAAGCGCTTGACCTAAACATGTCCACATCACGACATGGATAAGAGAGAGAGAGAGAGGGAGAGAGAGAGAGGGAGAGA
>NW_004797590.1:207087-208959 GCF_000002075.1 Aplysia californica | reverse complement strand
GTTGTTTGTTGTTGTTGTTTGGGGGGGAGGGGTTAATTTTTAAAATTGTTTTTTTTTTGTGGTTTTGTAATTTTGGCACCTCAAAGCTTGGAGCTTATTAGATGCTGGGTACACATTTTGCAGTTGAGTAGGATATGAGACACCAGTTATAAAATTATCTTCCTTGGCAGCACCTAGTAGTGTACTGTAGATATACATGTACAATTGTACGTGTATTTTTTGGGTTTGGGAGATCTTTGGTTTGTTTTTTGGGGGTTTTGTTTTGGTTTTTAATGTAACTTTTATTCTCTGTTTTTATGGTATCATTAAATAATCTTAACTTAATGTTTCAAAGTTGGCAGGTGATCTGGTGTGGTAAATTGCTCCTTCTTTCCAATCAAATTTCAAACGTATATCGTCCTTCTCTCCTCCCCCTCCTCCTTCATTTTCATGTTTTTTACCGTCTGGTAACACTGCTAGTCTTCGGCACCTATATGACCTAATTGTGTTGCAAGTGCCGTCTAAAACTCTTACTAAAACTAAACCTGAAATATTTTTTAAAAAACAACAACAAAGCTGGCAAGCCTGAATAATACAGTTTAGATATTACATACGCATACAAATGGTCGCTCTTAAGGACAAGCGGGCTAACCCAAATTTCGGGGGTTTCCAGAAATCTTGACCTACACCGAAAGTGAACATTGTTCTACCTATAGGAGAAGTTTGGTTTCATCGATGTGTATATTTGTTTGATGTTATAGAAAACTCTCCGTCCTTGTTTTTTTTAAAGAAATTGAACAAGGGGCAAAAACGTTACCTTCTTTTTTTTTTTTTTCGAAACAACGTTTTTCGGGATAGCCCTCTTGTGCTTAAAAGCGACCAAATGTTCCACAATGCTGTTAGTTTATGGACCATGTCCCCGTGTGTTAACTACCCGGCGCACACCCAGGTGAATGCACTGCCCTTGCTGTGGAAAACGCACCCTATAATAATAATACAGACTTCAACATAAGTTAAGGACCACCTTGGCAGACAGCTCTGATTTTTTTTAATTAAAAAAAAAAAAAAAAAGACAAAAAGGAATGTTTCAAAATGTTTTGCTCTGAAAGCGTTACTGGGTTACCAGTGCGTACTGCAAAGGTTCCTAAAGGGGCAAAATCACCACGTGCAGCACGGAAATCTTCGGGGAATTTTAGCCAAATTTGCTGTTTTTTATCGACTTTTGGGCAACACCACGGACATCCCTCTGTTAAGATTTCTGGTGCACGTCATAAATTATGGACGTATGGTGTCGAACTGTGCTCACGTTGGTGGCAATATAAGCCGCCGTTGGCGCAAAATCCAGTATCGCATTAATATGCCACCGAGACGGAAGCTGAGAGACTTTGATCGTGCCAGGGCTATGGAATGGCTGCAGGATGGAGTTGGAACCCGAGAAGTTGCCAGAAGGCTTGCAGTGTCACGCTCTGTCTTTGTCCTCTTGAGGCAGCGCCATCACGCCACTGGATCAGTCCAAGAACGCCCACTTGCTGTTCGACCCAATAATAAGACCACTCAGAGTATTTGCAAGGGCTCCTTAACTTAAATGCTGAAGTCTGTATGTGGACTGCAGGTTATGCACAGGTTGTTGGCAATCCCTTTCCCCCCGACAGTCCTCACTTGTCATGTGTTGTACATGAATTATGAAAATGTGACACCGCTGTTGAGATTCAGGCTACTGGCAATCCCTTTTCCAACAGTTCTCACTTGTTATTTGTTGTAGATAAATTTAAACTTGACTCTGCTCTTCATTTGATCATGTGGTGAGACATTATTGGCAGAGCTATATATGCCAATGTTTGTGGACTTTGACGATTTATATGACTTGACAGTTTTTAGAGTCCCGGTCCCCCC
>NW_004797590.1:204319-206811 GCF_000002075.1 Aplysia californica | reverse complement strand
GACATAATTTGACAAAACTTGTTGACAATATTATGGGGACATAATTTGACAAAACTTGTTGACAATATTATGGGGACATAATTTGACAAAACTTGTTGACAATATTATGGGGACATAATTTTACAGAACTTGTTGACAATATTATGGGGGCATAATTTGACAGAAGTAGTTGACAATATTATGGGGACATAATTTGACAGAACTAGCTGACTATGAAGGGAAATTTGACAAAGCAAAAATGTAAGGACATCTGACAGATTTAGCTAACAATGTTATGGGTACATTTGACAGAATGTAATGATAGTGTAGGAACATTTGACAGAACTATTTAACAATATTTTAGGGACATTTGGCAGAACAAGGTGACTATATAAGGTGACATATAATTTGGCAGAAGTAGTTTACAGTGCTGTGACAATGATGTGGTCTTTTTTTACGGGGGTGGGGGTGCCATAGGCTGTGTGTGTTTGTCAATGTGTAGATGATGTCATATCGTATATGGGTATGTAGATGACATCATGTCGTCGTGGGTGTAATTACAGGTGACGTCATGTCGTCGTGGGTGTAATTATTTATCCCGTCACATGTCGTCGCGGGTATAATTATAGATGACGACATGTCGTCATTGGTATGTGCATAACGTCATGTCGTCATGGATGTGTACTTTGACGTCATAGCTATGCACATGGCGTCATGTCGTAGGTGTGTTGTTAACGCCATGATGTTATAGCTTTGTCGTCGCGGGATATGTAGGTGACGTCATAACTGTATGCCTATGTATATGACGTCGTTTTGTCGTCGTGGGATATCATGTGGGTTTGACGTCATAATGGTCTAGCTGTGTACATGACCTCATGTCGTCCTGGGACATCATGTAGATTGACATCATAACTGTATGCCTATGTATAATATGATATGTCGTCGTGGGATATAATGTAGTTTTACGTCATAACGGTCTAGCTGTGTACATGACCTCATGTCCTGGGATATGTAGTTTGACGTCATAATGGTACATGACGTCATGTCGTCCTGGGCTATCATGTAGTTTGACGTAACGTCCTCGTGTTGTGCTCTCACCCAGGCGCGGGTCCACGAAACAGACAAGGTAACTCACATTTCGGAATGGTCTTCCTCTGTGTCTTTCTCTGTGTAGTTGTGTGCTTCTTTTTTTTTTTTTTTTCCCTTTGTTTTCCCCACTCGGGCGCCTGTGCGCGCACGCATGCTCGCTCGCTCGCTCGTGTGTGTCGTGTGATCTGTGTTGGCCCTGTGTGTGTTGTCGTCCTTCTAGTAGATGCATGTTTAGTTATTTGTGGGTGGAGAGAGAGAGAGAGCACTCTTGTGTTCTCCCCCCCTCTCTCCATCCCCCCGCCCCCTTCTCTCTCTCTCTCTCTCTGTCCCTCTCTCCCTATCTCTCCATCTCTTTCTCTCACTCTCTCTCTCTCCCTCCTTCTTTCTCTCTTTCGCTCCCCTCTCTGTCTCCCTCTTTTTCTTTCTTTTTTTGTCTTAGTCTGTCAGTTTCTTTTAGTTTCTCTCCCTAATGCACTCTCTCCCCCTCCCCTGTTCTCCCCATGACATGATAGTGCATGGCAATGTCTGTCCGCCTCTCTCTCTCTCTCTCTCTCTCTCTCTGTCTCTCTCTCTCTCTGTCTCTCTCTCTCTTTTTTTTTTCTCTTTCTCTCACTCTTTCTCTCACTCTTTCTCTCTCTTTTTCTCTCCCTTACTCCCTCCATCTCCCCGTTGTCCCCATGGTATGGTGCATGGCAATGGCAGTCCTCCTTCCTCTGTCCCCCCACACATTGCATGCCACACACTCGCCACACGTTGCTTTCATTCCAGGCTTTCTTTGGTGTGTTCTGAACGTTTTTTTTTCCTTTTTGTCGTGTTTTTTTTTTTTTACCTCTCTTTTTTTAAAGGAATTTTTCTCTAGCCATATGTCGTCCTTTTTCTTTAGTCATGACTGGAATGATCTCTCTCCCTTTTGTAGTGATTTGTTTTTTTCTGTTCATGTGAGGGTCTCGTTGCACGTTGCTTTTTCTAGTTTGGTAGCACTAGAAATTATACTCGTAGTATAGTCGTAGAGTAGTGTTGTTCTTTTGAGTGGTTTGCAGTTAGTAGTCCAAATGGTCGCTTTTAAGGACAAGTCGTGGGCTAACCCAGATTTCGGGGGTTTCCAGAAATCTTGGCCTACGCCAAAAGTGGGCATTGCTCTACCTATAGGAGAAGTTTGGTTTCATTGGTGTGTATATTTTTGTTTGGTTATTGAGAAAAATCTCCTTGTCTTTTGAAGAATCTGAACGAGGGTAAAAATACTTTACCTTCGATTTTGTCACTCAAAACAGCATTTTTCGAGACAGCCCACTTGTGTTTAAAAGCGACCTAGTATAGTATAGTCGTAGTGTTGTTCTTTTTAGTGGTTGCTGTTGGTAGTCCGAATCTTCCTGCACATTGGTCACTGTTTATTATCTACTCTACACACACCCCCCACCCTCCAC
>NW_004797590.1:200577-202244 GCF_000002075.1 Aplysia californica | reverse complement strand
CCTTTGCACCCGCTTCCACGTAATTGTTCAATATGTAACAATATCTTATTGCTTTGGTTTTTTAAAACTGTGTCAATATGCCGTAAAACATGTACTTGATCGATCTGTCAATCAATATTTTGAGTTTTTTTTTGTTTTTTTTTCTCTGTTTCAGCAAATCAAATCTGCAGAACGTTACCTGAAAAGACTGGAGTTCCATCTGGCAAAGGTTAGACTCACTCGGGTAGTGGAGACGTTTGGTTTGTGTCTTCCCGGGAGGGGGGGATGGGGGGGGGTTGGTGAATTATTTTTTCGTGAGGGATTTAATTAATTATGAATGTAGAGTAGATGGCTGGAGCGCACTCTGGTGTGAGAGTGGGTAGTTGGCAGGTGCTCTGGTGTGGTTTGCTCCTTCTTTTCTATCAAACTTCTATCGTCCTTATTACACTTCCTCCTTGTTTTGTATGATTGTTACTCTCTTGTAACACCACTGATCTTAGGCACTTGCATGACCTAATTATGTTGCCAGTGCTGTAAAACTCTTACTGAAATTAATCTAAACCAAAGGTTAGGCTTGGGTGGTGGAGTCATTTGTGAGGCGTGCTGACAAAATGAGTTACTTCTCGCAATCCACAAAATGGAGATAGTGGCTAAAAATCGACACAGGGGTCAAATTTGTAGAACTTTTGCTAAGGCCATATTCTATAACTATAACGTGCCTTTTATTATTCCATACTAATAAATTATTAAAAACTTCACGTATAAGCGTGATAGGTCCCTTCTCCAAGTAACACCTCTATTTTCAGCACTTATATGACCTAATTGTGTTGAAAATGCCTTTATAATACTCTTGAGTGGGTGGTTGGCGGATGCCCTGGCGGCGTGGTCTGCTCCTTGTTTCTTATGAAACATCTGTCACCCTTCTTTATCCAGCTTCTTTTTTGAGTGTGTTACTATCTTGAAAAACCTCAAATCTTTGGCTCTATATTTTAATGACCTAATTGTATTGAAAATGGTACAAAACTTACTAAAACCATGTACTGTCCTCCCCCCCACCCCCTCCCCACAGATTGACGAGCTGCATGACTGTTACATGCTGAACCAACAGCTCAGGGAAGGTGAGTTTTTTGTTACTGTTATGTGTGTGTGTGTGTCTGTGTGTGTGTGTGTGTGTGTGTGTGTGTGTGTGTGTGTGTGTGTGTGTGTGTATGTGTGTGTGTGCCCCTCAAAGCACCTGTGCATGTGGGTGGTTGGCAGGTGCTCTGATGTGGTTTCTTTCTTCTTTCCTATCTATCAAACATCTATCGTCTTTATATCCCCCTCCTTCTTTTTTGAGTTAGTTACTCTCTTGTAACACTTCTAATCTTCTGATGCTCGTATGACCTTATTGTGTTACAAGTGCCGTTAAATTTTTTACTAAAACTAAAACAAAACCTCCCTCCCTCTTTTTCTTTCCCCAGGTGCCAGGAACATGGCGCGGGCTTTCAGTGCCTCCAGTTCACAGAGCCGTAAAGACTCCTTGGCTAACGTCAAGTATGGATATAAGGAATGTTCGCAGGTTGGTAAATTTGTGTGTGTGTATATTAGAATTTCTCTCTAGTTCTGGATCTCTGTCTCTGTCTCTGTCTCTGTCTCTGTCTCTCTCTCTCTCTCTCTCTCTCTCTCTCTCTCTCTCTCTCTCTCTCTCT
>NW_004797590.1:197447-199462 GCF_000002075.1 Aplysia californica | reverse complement strand
CGCCTTAAAACTTTGAGCCAACTGAACTAATGTTCTTCTCTTTCCTCAAACAAAGATTTCTGAGAGGGTGGTTGGCGGGTGCTTCTTTCCTATGAACATCTATCGTCTTTATCTCCCCTCCTTCTTTTTTGTGTTTGTTACTCTCTTGTAACACCTCTAATCTTCGGCACTTATATGACCTTATTGTGTTGCAAGTGCCGTAAAACATTTTCTAAAGCCTAAAGCTAAAAAGATTTCTATTCTCGTCGTCCACAGACCATGTGTGCCATCGAGGCCCAGCTGGAGAACATGCTGGGAACGTTCAGCTGTAGGTTGAAAGGTAAGGTCACGTCCAGGTGGCAAAGGTCACAGCTGAAGTTCTAGGCCACCAGTGTCAAACTTATGGCCCCGCCCCACGAGTCTCTTTTAGCCCGCCAAAGAATTATGTTTTCGGCCAGCAGTTCAGATGCACTGAGCCTAAAGTTTTGATTTTTTTTCTTTCTTTCGTCGCAGTTGCTTAATTTGTGGTACTGGCTTCATGTGCTCAAAACAAATTTCAAATTCTAAATGTTGAAAAAGGGCAAGAAAAGATAGGCTACATAAACTAGGTTCAATTGTCAAGAGAATGGAACACGGTTGGGTTGTTTTTTTTTTCTTTACTGAAAAATGTTGCTTTCTAGGCTGAAAATATTTGGACAGCTGGCCTACAATATTTGGCCCATGAGAGAATTCCAGGTAGTTCATCCTGAGACTCTCTCTCCATAACACAGAACCTTACTCAAAACTTTGACCCTATTCGTACGACCGTACGACGTGTTTTACTATCGTATCCATACGACGAGGAGAACCCTGTGCCACCATTTTCCAAAGAGGAAATTTACTCGTTAATCCAATCCGTACGCTTTGCATAGTAGTCTGTCAAAATGATTTTTACAGAAATACTGTAAGGTTCAAAGAGATCTTCGCACGAGAAATATTTTAAAATGTGAAGAATACAACCCCAGGTATTGCAGGGTTCGCCCGCCTAGTCCCCGGCGATGTGTTTGAGGTGGTGATCAGGCACGGCTTGTATTGTATGTCTACAAGTGTGTCTGTCTGTCTGTCTATCCCCAGTGGGTGGTTGGGTGGTGCTCTGGTGTGGTTTGCTCCTTCTTTCCTATCAAACATCTATATCGTCCTGATCTCTCCTTCATCTTTTTTATGTTTGTAACTCTCTTATAACGCCTCTACTCTTCGACACTTATATGACCTTATTATGTTGCAAGTGCGGTAAAACTCTTAATAAAACTAAACTGCCTGCCTGTCTGTCTGTGTGTCCCCAGGTATCGCAGGCTTCGCCCGCCTGGTCCCCGGCGATGTGTTTGAGGTGGTGATCAAGCACGGGGGTCAGAAGTGGAAGAGCAAAGGTCGGATGGAGAAGAACAACCTGCAGCGCTGGGACACGCCCGAGTACAACTTCAAGTGTCTGGTGGGGGAGACGCTCAGCATTAAGGTATGGGGGAGTGGGTGGTTGGCGGGTGCTCTGGTGTGGTTTTTCTCCTTCTTTCCCATCAGACATCTATATCGTCCTTATCTCCCCTTCTTCTTTTTTATGTTTGTTACTCTCTTGTAACACCCCTTATCCTCTGGCACTCGTATGACCTTGCCGTATGCAGTTGCGAGCGCAGTAAAATCTCTACCAAAACTACACTAAGGTAGGAGGGAGGCTTTAACGTATAGGGGGACAGTAAGGTATAGGGGGACATTAATGTATGGGGGAGACATTATGGTATAGGGGGACATTAATGTATGGGGGAGACGTGGTATAGGAGGACATTAATGTATGGGGGAGACATTATGGTAGAAGGGAGGTATTGAAGTATGTGGAGAGACAAGAAAGTATGAGAGACACATTATGGTATGGGGGAGTGCGCCCGAGTACAACTTCAAGTGTCTGGTGGGGGAGACGCTCAGCATTAAGGTATGGGGGGACATTAATGTATGGGGGCCGGAGGGAGTTGTACTAAAAGTAAATTTACATCTAAACAGGTTGCCAT
>NW_004797590.1:189012-195742 GCF_000002075.1 Aplysia californica | reverse complement strand
GAGAGTGAGGAATGAGGGAAAAGAAAAGGAGAGGAGGTGGGGGGAGGGAAGGGAGTTGTCTTCGTGGGAGGAAATAAACACACACAAGTTTCATTGTCTCTCCGAGTCCGAATCTGTTTATGTGCGTGCGTGCGTCCGTGTGTGTGTGTCGGTTGTACGAAGTTAGACCGTTCTCTGGGCACACAGCATATATTGTCCGTCTTTTGGTGAGTATGTATGTTGCATCATGTGTGTTTGTTTATGTGTTTTGCACACTCGTATAGAAGCTGTTCTCTACAATTGAAAATGGCTTGCGTACCGTTTATACCCACCCATGTGGGTGGTTTGCGGATGCTCTGGTATCGTTTGCTCCTTTTAAACGTCTTTCGCCCTTATGTCTCCTCCTTTGTTTTTGTGTGTGTTGTTACACCTCTAATCTTCAGTGTTTATATGAACTGATTGTGCTGCAAGTGCCGTAAAAGTCTTACAAAAAATTAACATATGGACTACCTTTTTTGGAAAAATTATTCAATTCTTCATGTTACATCCGAGTATATACATTAGCTTTTTTTCTCCGTCTGTAGCCAAAGATATAGGAGAAAGCTTTATAAGTGGGTGGTTGGCGGGTTCTCTGGTGTGGTTTGCTCCTTCTTTCCTATCAAACATCTATTGTCTTTATCTCCCCTCCTTCTTTTTTTATGTTTGTTCCTCTCTTGTAACGCCTCTACCCTAATCTTCTGGCGCTCATATGACCTTATTGTGTTGCAAGTGCCGTAAAACTCTTACTAACTAAAACCAAAGTAAAGATACAGGAGAAAGCTTTGTACGTAATTAAGCCCTTCTCGATTAACCCTAATAATCCGGTGCCACTCTGTGTGCTTTTGTCTCCCCCCTCCCACAGGCGTCTGAGGTTCGAGCCTTCAAGACGGTCCTGCTGGGCCAGAAGAACTGCGAGGTGTGCCACCCGTCGTCCCGCCACCCCGCAGCCCACGACAGCCCCCACCAGGGTCTGTTCTCGGCTAACCCGCAGCTTATGACCGTCAGTGTCAACGTGCACGGCTCTCTCAAGCTCAGCATCATCATCACTTGGAAGTGAGTACTACACACTCGTATGCACACACACACACACACCCACACACACACACACACACATACATATTGTCAATGTGCATGGTTCTCTCAAGCTCAGCATCATCATCACTTGGAAGTGAGTTATACACATCGCGCATACTCACAAATATACTGTTACTCTTTCATGTACATACACCCAATACACTATACATACACATGTACACACACATGCCCATGCACGCATATTCGCATATACACGTCAATTTTCACGGCTTTTTCAAGCTCAGCATCATCATCACTTGGAAGTGAGTTATACATACATACGTACTCACAGATGTGAACGCACATTCACACCAACACACATTCACACACACACACACACACACACACACACACACACTCACACACACACACACACACACAGCACTTATATAACCTTATTGTGTTTCAAGTGCTGCAAAACTCTTTCTAAAACTAAACTAAACTGACCTTTGTGACCTTACATTTTTCTTTGCGCTTTAAGTACTCTGTACTGTGTGGACGAGTCATTTACTTTAACTCTGTGACCTTTCACCTCTTTCTATCTTAACTATCTATGTGTTTCAGCCCCCTGGACGGTATGGACGAGTCCGTGACCTTCTTTGAGCCGCCGTCCCGCTCCCAGGGCTCCACGCTACGCAGACCTGTGTCTGTTCTCAACGCTAATGGGGGAGTGGTGAGTACATATTGAGACACACACTAGCACATACACATACACACCTGCACACACACTCACGCACAAACACACACTAGTGCCCGCTACGCAGACCTGTGTCTATGCTCAACGCTAATGGAGGGGGGAGGGGGTGTGAATACATACTGGTCGTTGAGACTCACACTGGCTCATGCATGCACATACTCATACAAACACACGCACACACACACTCATGCACGCGCTATACAGACCTGTGTCTCTGCTCAACGCTAATGGGGGAGTGGTGAGTATATTGTGAGACACAAACTGGCACATATACACGCACGCACACACACACACACACACACGCGCGTGCTACGCAGACCTATGTCTGTGCTCAACGCTAATGGGGGAGTGGTGAGTACGTTTTGAGACACACACTGGCCCATGCACATACACCCATTCACAAATGACGATGACCTTACACATGTATGTTTGTGGGTGGTTGGCGGGTGCTCTGGTGTGGTATGCTTCTTCTTTCCTATGAAAAAAAAATCTGTCATCTCTATCTCCCCTCTTTCTTTTTTGTGTTTGTTACTCTCTTGTAACACCTCTAATCTTCGGCAGTTGTATGACCTTATTGTGTTGCAAGTGCCGTAAAACACTTACTAAAACTAAAAATTTTCCCTATGACGATGACCATACACATGTATGTTTATGCGTGTGTTTTTGTGTGTGTGTGTCGTGTCCCCAGTTCGGCAGCACCTCGGACCTCATGTACGGCCCCGACCGCCGTTTCTCCAGCCCGATGCAGGCCATGAAGCTGCGGGACGACAGCGGGATCTACGGCTCGGCCACCTCGCTGCCCTCCCACATGGCCCACGAGATGAGCCGCTACCCGCACAGCCTGTCCGCCTCGCCCATCATCCACCACGGCCGCGACCCCATGCTGACCCCAGACCTCCACTCGGGCCGCCTCCGGCCCCACAGCGTTATCGCGCCGGACGTGCGCAGCGTCCGCTCCCAGCCCTCCAACCCCACCTCGGGCCTGGTTTCGGCGTCGTCCACCGATTTCTACACGAGCAGCAGCGTGGGCAACCGCCCGCACAGCACGTACATCTCCTCCTCCTCCTCCCCGCTCTCCTCCTCCTCCTCCCCCCTGCACGCGGAAGGAGGCGCGGGGCACTCTACTCACCTGTCCGCCGTCGGCTCGAGCATGGCTGCCACCGCCTCTACCGCTGGGGCGGCAGCCACCTCCTCTTCTTCCTCCTCCTCCTCCTCCATCTTCCTCTCCCAGTCGCAGCTGTCCTCCACCCCGGTCAAGCCCATCGCCGAGGTGTCCCAGGCGCAGGTGCCGGGCGTGCAGGTGCAGGTGCAGGGTGAGCTCATCGGCGTGCAGGACGGTCAGGTTAGTGTGGAGGAGGCTCTGGGCAGTCTGATGACCACGCTGGAAGATTTCCTGGGCCACTACCCGGAGCTGCAGAAGCTGGAGGAGATGTTGCCGGCCATAGAGCACTTTATACGGGTTAGTGGACGAAATATTACCTATATAGAGCACTTATATTACTTATATAGAGTACTATGTACGGGTTAGTGGAGTAAATATTTGATATATAGAACACTTATTTTACATATATAGAGCACTTTATACGGGTTAGTGGATTCAACATTACCTATATAGAGCACTTATATTACATATACAGAGTACTTTATACAGGTTAATGGAGTAATTATTACATATATTGAGCACTTTATATGGGTTACTGGATTCAATATTACATATATAGTGCACTTTATACGGGTTAGTGGATTAAATAATAATATTACATTATTAGAGCACTTCTTACGGGTTAGTGGATTATAGTACATAGATATAGTACATGCATAGAGCACTTTATACGGGTTAGTGGATTATAGTACATAGATATAGTACATGCATAGAGCACTTTTTATGAGTTAGTGGATTAAATATTCGAGCACTTTATACAGGATTTAATATTACATATTATAGAGCTCTTCTTACAGGTTAGTGAATTATAGTACATACATTTAGTACATTCATAGAGCACTTTATACGGGTTGGTGGATTATAGTACGTATATATAGTGCATACATAGAGCACTTATATGACCTTATTGTGTTGCAAGTGCTGTAAAACTCTTACTACAACTTTATAAAAAATATTGAAAAAAGATGACCTATTTGTGTTGTAAGTATCATAAAACTCTTGGCTCTAAAACGAAAAACTGAAGCAAATTTCTCCCAACATTTCGGCAGAAACCATCGGCTACCAGCTCTCGCTCTTCCAGCATGAGTGTGTCGATAGAGGGCGCCATAGAGGAGGCCTTCGACTTCCTCAACACAGAGGACGTGCTCGATGACTTGGAAGAGGAGGAAGAGGATCCTCAACAACAGCAACAGAAAGAAGGAGAGACTTCCTCGAGGTACTAAGCTCTTTTGTGACGACGTTAGTGTCTGTCTGGATACATGTCCAAGGTGTTTGTAATGCTTACTGTGAATGTTTTGCACCGTATATGACCCAATGTACTTGATTACTTCTTTACTTGATCCCAGGAGTTATGTCGTAGCACTCCGGGCATTGCCATACGTGCTCCGCTCCCCGCTCCAATATCCACCTCAGAATCCATCTGCTGATCGTTCCGGTATTCATTTGGTTAATAACCCGTCTTTCCATCCCCTGGACCGTGCTGGTACAATTTAAATCACTTAAGACGCTGGTTGCTTCTACCCTGATTGTTAGGACGACCAACCCAGTGCTCTGATGTGGTTTGCTCCTATTTTCCTTTCAAGCATATATCAATCCGTATCTCTCCATCTTCTTTTCTTTGACTCTTTGTAAGTTACTCTCTAGTAATACCTCTTATATTCGGCCCCTATTGGACATATTTATGTCGCAAATGCTTCAGATTTTGGAACTAAAACTAAGTATGTCAGTGTACTACTCTTTACTCAAACTAAACTAAAATTTCCATGCGACCCCTCCCTCCTGGTGTGATTTGATCCTCCTTTCCTGCCAATCATCTGTCGTTATTATGTCTCTGCCTTTCTTTTTTTTTGTGTGTTTGTCATTCTCTTGTTATTATAGCTATACCTCTCATCTTCGGCGGTTATGTGATGTAATTGTGTTGCAAGTGCCATAAGATTCTTCATAAACTATTACTAAACAATGCTTTTCCAAGTACTTTGAGAGAGATCAAATCTTTTGATTCGTTCAAATGTCAGCTGAAGTCATTTCTGTTTTTAAATTGATAAGATGAATATTTCGAGTGATTTTCTTTTAGTCAGAACACTATGTTTTATGTTACTGTTGTAAACTGTATTGGATTGAAAGCGCTCACAGCCTGTGTACTTTAATCGGGGTTGAGCGCAATATAAATGTCATCTATTATTTATTATTATTATAACTAAACACACACACACCCCTCCCTCCCCTGCACTTCCACTTTCTCTCCATCTAGTGCGGCGAGCAGCGGGCCCGTGTCCCACATTGACCAGCTGGTCCTGAGCCCCGAGTCGACGGCCAAGACGACCGACTCAGGCATCGAGTCCCTGGCCAAGCGTCTGCACGAGGACACGCAGCTGGGCTCCAGCATGGGCTCCAGCCCTGTCCCGCCCTCCACGGGCAACGAGCAGGTGGACCAGGCCCTCGTCTTCCACCTCTCCTACTGTGATAAGCTCCTGGAGGTCAGTCATAGTCTGTTACACCTATTGTGTTTTTGTTGTGAACTCGTGGGTGGGTGGTAGGTGGGTGCTCTCGAGTGGTTTGCTGCTCCGTTTTCCTATCTCTCTCCCTTCTTTTCTTTGTAAGATATTCTCTGGTAGCACCTCTAACCGTATGCACTTATATGCAGGTTGTCGATGTGGTTTGCTCCTTCTTTCCTGTCAAACATCTATCGTCTTTATCTCTCCTCCTTCTTTTTTGTGTTTGTTACTCTCTTGTAACACGTCTATTCTTCGGCGTGGGTGGTTGGCGGGTGCTCTGGTGTGGTTTGCTTCTTCTTTCCTGTCAAACATCTATCGTCCTTATCTCCCCTTCTTCTTTTTTATGTTTGTTACTCTCTTGTAACAGCTCTAATCTTCTGGCGCTCATGTGACCTTTTGCAGTTGCGAGCGCCTTGAAACTTCTACTAGAACTCTATTCTTCGGCTTTTGTTTGACCTTATTGTGTTTAAAGTGCCATAAAACCCTTACTACAACTAGTCTGTTTCACTTACTGTGTTTTTGTTCATGATTCATAGTCTTGTTTCATTTGTGTTTTTCTTGTCTTCCACCTCTCCTACTGTGATAAGCTCCTGGAGGTCAGTCATAGTCTGTTACACCTATTGTGTTTTTGTTGTGAACTCGTGGGTGGGTGGTAGGTGGGTGCTCTCGAGTGGTTTGCTGCTCCGTTTTCCTATCTCTCTCCCTTCTTTTCTTTGTAAGATATTCTCTGGTAGCACCTCTAACCGTATGCACTTATATGCAGGTTGTCGATGTGGTTTGCTCCTTCTTTCCTGTCAAACATCTATCGTCTTTATCTCTCCTCCTTCTTTTTTGTGTTTGTTACTCTCTTGTAACACGTCTATTCTTCGGCGTGGGTGGTTGGCGGGTGCTCTGGTGTGGTTTGCTTCTTCTTTCCTGTCAAACATCTATCGTCCTTATCTCCCCTTCTTCTTTTTTATGTTTGTTACTCTCTTGTAACAGCTCTAATCTTCTGGCGCTCATGTGACCTTTTGCAGTTGCGAGCGCCTTGAAACTTCTACTAGAACTCTATTCTTCGGCTTTTGTTTGACCTTATTGTGTTTAAAGTGCCATAAAACCCTTACTACAACTAGTCTGTTTCACTTACTGTGTTTTTGTTCATGATTCATAGTCTTGTTTCATTTGTGTTTTTCTTGTCTTCCACCTCTCCTACTGTGATAAGCTCCTGGAGGTCAGTCATAGTCTATTTCACTTGTGGGTTGTTTTTGTTTTTTGTTTTTTGTTTTTTTAAAAGGGGGAAGGGGG
>NW_004797590.1:185914-188250 GCF_000002075.1 Aplysia californica | reverse complement strand
GGGTAAATACATGCAGGTAATACACACATATGTGAGGCAGCGGGGTGAAATCAGGCGCTCGTCAAAATAATGAAAATCAGGAAACTGGCATTTCTCGCAGGTTTGGGAAATTTTTTTTATATTTGTGTTTTGGTTCAACACATTTCATACCTATTAAAGAGCACATTTCTGTGAGGATTTTACTGAAAAACATCGATTAAAGGCAGAAGAAATGTTAATTTTCAGTTTCCATGGACTCTCAAGCTAAAGAAATAGCTCAACTTTGGCGGCCAAAACCTGATTTTAGTTAGAAAAAACAACAACTCAATGGTGTACCATCTCTGGTTAATGAACATAAAAGGTTTCAGTAGGTACATGGTACAAGAAGCCACTTAATTGTATTTGAAGAAGGTGTAAAACCAGCTCTGAGATGGAAATTAAAGATGTAAAGGTGTACTACCTACAGTCAATGAACATACACAGTTTCAGTAGGTTCATAGTACAAGAAGCCACTTAATTGTATTTGAAGAAGTTGTAAAACCAGCTCTGAGATGGAAATTAAAGATGTAAAGGTGTACTACCTACGGTCAATGGACATACACAGTTTCAGTAGGTTCATAGTACAAGAAGCCACTTAATTGTTTTAACGAAGCTTAAAAACTTCATTTCAGAGGGGGCGGAAATAAAGACTGAGTGATAAACTATATCTCGGGTCAATGAATATAATTCTACAGTATCAGTTTATTCATAGTTCAAGTAGCAGCTTAATTGGTTGCTTTTAAGCATAATGGGGCTATCCCGAAAAAGGCTGTTTTGAAAAAATCGAAGATTTTAAGTTTTTGCCCCTTGTTCAGTTTCTTTAAAAGAAACACACACTCCTACAAGGAGAGTTTTCTCTTTATACAAACAAATATGCACACCTATAAAACCAAACTTCTCCTATAGGTAGGGAAATGGCCACTTTTGGTGTAGGTCAAGATTTCTAGAAACCCCCAAAATCTGGGTTAGCCCGCTTGTCCTTAAAAGCGACCAATTGTGTTTGAAAAAGATTTTTTTTGAAAACCTACTCCGGTTGTTTCCCCGACAGTCCTGAGCGAACAGACGTCGGACAAGGCGGTGCGAGAGTTGTGGGTCCTGTGTGTGGAGCAGACGGCGCTGTACATCTCTGCCGAGAAGCTGGTGAGCGTGCTGGAGCACAAGTTTGGGCCCAAGATGGCGGAGCATTACGACATCAAACCTTCTCGGGGTAAGTGGGGTGGGGGGCAGGAAGAGTGTGTGTGAGTGTGTGTGTGTGTGTGAGTAGAGCAGACGGCGCTGTACATCTCTGCCGAGACGCTGGTGAGCGTGCTGGAGCACAAGTTTGGGCCCAAGATGGCGGAGCATTATGACATCAAACCTTCTCGGGGTAAGGGGGGGGGGAGGGAGAACGATGGAGACGGGAGAAGGTGGGGGAGGGGAAGGAGAGCCTTGTCCGTATTTGTGTATTGAAAACCCTCACCTTTTTGACTTGTACTGTTTTCGTACAACCTCTGTCTTATGGGCGGTTGGCAGGTGCTCTGGTGTGGTTTGCTTCTTATTTGCTATCAAACATCCATCTCACCTCCTTCTTTTTTGTGTTTGTTACTCTCTTGTTACATCTCTGATCTTCGGCACTTGTCTGACCTTATTGTGTTGCAAGTGCCGTGAAACTCTTACTAAAAAAAGAAAAATTAATAAGATGAATATTTGGAGTGATTTTCTTTTAGTCAGAACACGACGTTTTATGTTACTTTTGTACATTGTATTGTATTGTAAAGCGCTCAGAGCCTGTGTACTTACATCGGGGTTGAGCGCTGTATAAATGTCTTTTATTTTTATTGTTATTATTACTCACTCTGGTGTGGTTTGCTCCTTCTTTCCTATCAAACATCTATCGTCCTGATCTCTCCTCCTGTTTTATGCTTGTTACTCTCTTGCAACACCTCTAATCTTCGGCACATATATGACCTTATTGTGTTGCAAGTGCCGTAAAGCTCTTACTAAAACTAAAAGGGCCTGTGTACTTTTATCGGAGTTGAACGCAATATAAATGTCATTCATCGTTATTATTACTCACCCCCCTTGCCCCCCTCCAGTGTTTCAGTTCCTGGTGTCCCACATGCTGGACATCCCCAGTTTCCCGGCCCACCAGGCCAAGTCGGTGCTAGTGACCCTGCACCAGTTTGTGACCTACTTCTCCAACCACGGAGGCCTGACCCGCTTGGAGAAGATTTCTGAGGAATGTGAGTACTGCTTTGATCTCTCTCTCTCTCTTTCCCTCTCTCTCTCTCTCCCTCTCTCTCTCTCTCTCTCTCTCTCTCTCTCTCTCTCTCTTGTCT
>NW_004797590.1:185186-185752 GCF_000002075.1 Aplysia californica | reverse complement strand
CTTCATCACTGACCCATACACATCCATGAACCTTCTCTCACCCTGTGCGTCAACTTTTGTGTCTGTCGACAGTGCGTCTGATGGACCGGCTGAGCTCGTCCAGTTCCGACATCGTCATCAAAGCTATCCTGACCTTGAGAGAGGAGCTGCCCCCGCCCACGTGCCTCAAGGTCATGGTCAGACTGCTGGTCGCAGGCAACAAGGAGATGCATTCTTCTGCTGGTGAGCTGTGTTCTATACTTCTTTCTCGCTCTCGCTCTCGCTCTTTTTTTTCTCTCTCTCTCCTCGTCTCTCCTTTCCGTCTCTCTACTGGCGACAAGGAGATGCATTCTTGTGCTAGTGAGCTATGTTCTGCTTCTTTCTCTCTCTTTTTTTTACTTTCTCACTTCCCGTCTCTCCGTCTTTTTCTTTTTCTCTTTCTGTCTCTCTACTGGCAACAAGGAGATGTATTCTTCTGCTGGTGAGCTATGTTATCTTTGTCTGTCTGTCTGTTTGTCTCCCCCACCCCCCTCTCTCTTTCTCTCTCTCTTTCTTTCTCTCTCTCTCTCTCTCTCTCTCTCTCTCTC
>NW_004797590.1:177851-183972 GCF_000002075.1 Aplysia californica | reverse complement strand
ATCATCATTATTATTATTATTATTATCATGATTATTATTGTTATTATTATCATTATTTTTATTATGATCATCATCTTTATTATTATTATCATCAACATTTTTATTATTATCATCATTATTTTTATTATTATCATCGTCGTTGTTTTCCTCAGGCGGAGGAGAGTATTGACCAGCTGGTTCACGTCTGCCAATCGGACGGTTCCTCAACGGTTCGCAGGAAGGCCAAGGAAGCTCTGTACTCGCTGGGTGAGTAGTGCACAGAAGTTGACACGTTGTGGGTGGTTGGTGGGTGCTCTGGTGTGGTTTGCTCCTTCTTCCTTGTCACAATCATCTTTCATCCCTCCCCCCACTCTGCAATGTAATTCTGTATAACCCTTCATGTCTCCCCCCCCCCCCTCTACAGTCTGTAATGTATCCATACTTGAATAACTCTCCACATCTTCCCTTTCCCTCTTTCTCCAGGCGACGTTGGTCGTAAGGCTGTGGAAGAGGCACAGCTGGGCTCTCAAGGTTTCCAGGGTCTGCAGATGCGCAAGTTGTAGTGTGTGGGACGCACACACGTGTGCGCTCACCTTCCATCCTCTAAGCGTGTGTGCTTATCAGGTTTGAGCGTCGTCGTGCCGGCTCTATGCCGCCTGTCTTACGGACTCGTCACCGTCACTTTGTGGTGCTGCAAGCCGCCACACTCTCTCCCCAACACCCCCACCCCCCATCACGAATGATGATGATGATTACCTGATTGTCTTTGGCCGCCCTGGGCGTCGTAAGACAGGCAGTTGGTCAGAAGATGTCCTGTCTGGTCACCGCTGTCTGGTGCTCACCACCACCACCACCACCACCACCCCTGCTCTCATTCCTCACTTCTCAAGCGTGGCACTTCAATGGCACTAATTGTGTCGCAAATGCTGTAAAACTCTTACTAAAACCTTTTTTTAACTTCTTGATCAGCGTGCACGCACGCATGCATGCACATGATGATCCAAGCTCAAGTCTTCATAAGACGTACATATGTGACCTTTGACCTATAATTGAATCGGGAGAAACGTGAACTGACCAATTCATCCTCAAATCGAAATGTCATATGGCCTGGAATCAACATGAACTGACCTAATCATCCTCGAATCAAAGTATTCTCTGGCCTTAGTTGTGGACTGCAGTGTGGCTACTGGTAATACCCAGACTTAGAACTGTAGCATTTATCTCCAATTTGACGAACGTCTTGATGCAAGCTCACTCACTCACTCTCTCGCTCGCTGTTCGAGTGGACTGGTGGGAAGCTTTAAGTATGCAGTTTTGAAACTTTAGAACTGGTCCTCCCATGTTCTACCCTGTCCAGACTGCGTCTGTGTCTTGAAAGTATCTGGAAATTGTGCTTAGACTCCCTAGAAAATTATCTAGACTTCTGGAAAAATATGTCTAGACTGTGTCTATAAAGAAAATATGTCTAGACAGTGTCTAGAAAGAAAGTATGTCTATACTATCTAAAAAGAAAGTATGTCTAGACTGTGTCTGGGAAGAAAGTATGTCAAGACTGCTAAAAAGAAAATATGTCTCTACTGTGTTAAAATGAAAGTATCTCTAGACTGTGTCTAGAAAGAAAATACGAGACTGTGTCTGGAAAATATGTCTAGACTATGTCTGGGGAAAAACATATGTCTAGACTGTGTCAAGAAAGAAAATATGGTCTAAATTGTGTCTGGTATGTATGTCTAGACCGTGTCTTGTACATATATGTCTGGTTGTTTCAAGACACTCTGTGAGGATCAGACACTGCTGCTGGGACTGTGAGTGTGTGAGCATGCAGGAGACTGATTAGGCAGACTTTGTCGTTTGATTTCATTTTTAAAAATTGTTTGCCTCTTGTTCTTGCCGGAAACCTTTACTTATACAGATGGGATGATGCTGTAATACTGTCTTCTATAAGTAGACTCTTGACTATACCTCTTTACAATGCCATGCCTTTGTCTTAATAGGTATACTACCATTTCTACTGACTATACCCCTTTACAATGCCATGCCTTTGTCTTAATAGGTATACTACCATTTCTACTGACTATACCCCTTTACAATGCCATGCCTTTGTCTTAATAGGGATACTACCATTTGTCCATACGATCTTTCTTCTTTTTTTCTTCTGAAAATGATAAACTGTTTGGTGTTGCTGCAAGATATTCTTTCCTCCTGAGCATGCTTATGAATATGGAAAGGTTGTGAGGAGAGGTTTCTGACCTCAGAGCTTGTTGGACGGGGGTTCGACTCCCAGGACTGGTGGTGTTGGTGGAAGAAGCCTTTTTGTTTGTGAGCACTGTGAAGTTCTACACGACAGCGCCGGTGGGCACACAGTTGTGATGATGATGTGTCGTTTCTACAGCTCGCCCCGCGTCGTTTGGACAACTATCAACAATTGCCTCATTTCTTGACCGGGACTTTTTTTTTCTAGTGGTGTGAATTTGTCAGTGTGTTGAAATGACTTGAACATCTCATATCTTGACTTAACCTTTTCTAGGGGTGTACATTTGCCAGTGTGGAGAAATGACTCGAACAAGGTCTGGGGCTGTGACTTACTTGTTGTCACTTTCACTTTGACATACGGTAATAATCTGGACGAAAGAAAGATGCACGCCTTCGCCGCCTCCTCGTAAATGAATTTGGCGCGCTCCTATAACCTTATGCAGTTGAGAGCACCGTAAAACTTTTTATTATCAAACTGGAACTTAACTGAATGAACTTAATAACGTCGATGAGGGCGTAAGACACCTTCATTTATTTACACATGTCATTTTCTACATCCGAGGACTGGTTCATCACGGACAAGCGCCAGCGCGTGTCATCGTCGAAGCGTCGTCTCTGGATCTAGAGGGAAAAGTTGCGTCTGGTTATTCAATTCCTGACGACAAAAGTGTGCGCTGCTGGCCCCTGAAGTACGCTCGATGCAATAGACTTTGTTGTTGTGTGATTTGTGAACTTACATCATAATTGTGCACGGACTGTTGTTGGCCTATTTCGTGACCTCAATGCTTTCTTGTCATATCTCCATTTTTAAAAAAAATTTAACAGTGAAAATGTGACTTATTCTTGGGGTTCACTCTTGTTTATGAACTGTTTTCACTGTTATTAAAAATGAAGATACGACATGAAGAAAGCACTGAGGTGGTTGCGATTTTTTAAGCTAATTTTTTTTTTCTCTTCTTTTTAAAAAAACTTGCTGGTCACTTATTGCTAAAAATGATGATGTCACTCCTTCTCTACTACATGATGTACTAACTACTATGCAGTTGTTGGTTGGTTGTTGTTTTTTGGTGTGAGCAGGACTGTGAGGTCTGCCTTGTTGTTGAGTTGTTGAGTTTGGCTTTACTTGTGTCCGAGAGATAGATGCAACTTACACTACGCTATGTGTGGTCCCGACATACAATGTTTGAGGAGTCCTCTTTGTTGATAATTATGATGATAATGGATGGTTATGATGATGATGTTGATGATGATAATAATGACTCTTACATTATGTTCAGTATGTTGTTATTATGAGTTCAGTGTGTGGACTTGATTTTTTCTTTTTTTCGCAGCGTACTACGTACGTTTTATGGGGTTCATCGCTTTGGTTTGATTTTTGTTGTTGTCTGAGTTTTTTGGGTTTTAAAAAATTTTCTTTCTTTTTTTTTTAATTGTTTGTTTTTCTCGTACACTTGCACAAGGGCAATCACTCTGGATTTTGTTTGTTTGTTTGTTTTGGGTGGCGCCGACGAGTATTATTATTTTACTGCAGAGTCTATTTATCCATGAAAGTGTACCGGACAAAGCTATTTTTTACACATTTTTATAGCTCACCCTCTGAGAATTTAATTTGCACCATTTTAATTAACTTAGAATATTTAATATAATTATAATTATAAGTCTGTCTACGCATTTACTTGTGTTACTTTAAGGACTTTCTAGTCTAGAATCAATGGAATGATTTTTTTTATCATGTCAGTAAATTTTACGTACGTTTTTCAGTTTTAGTTGTAATGTTTAAATTATCCCCTGTAGCCATATGTGAGGCGTGCTGACACAATGAGTTACTTCTCGGATTCGAGACCTATGGAAATAAATGCATCACGCTTATAGGTGAAGCTTTTGACAATTTATAAGTATGAAATACTAAAAGGTATGTCGTACTTAAAGAATATGGCATCGATAGAAGATCTACAAATTTGACCGTAGTTTTGATTTTGGGCCAACATCTCCACTTGTGGATTTCGAGAAGTAACTCATTTTGTCAGCACGCGTCACATATCTGTTTTGTATTTAACCTCTCTCTGGTGATCTGAACCATATGTAGGGGCTCAGGTCTGGTCTGTGACCTCTGAATTCTCTTGACCTCTTGAGTTCTCGTTTCTCGTGACCTCTGACCTGTACGGTGACGACAGAGCAGTTCCCAGCTTGTCGTTGACTTTGACCAAAGCTCACCATTATCTGTGTGTGTATGTATGTGAGTGTTTGTGTGTGTGTGTGTGTGTTCATGTTGGTGTAAGTGTGTGAGTAGGCGCATGTGCATACGTGTGTGTGTGTGTGCTTATCACGTGCTCAGTATAAGACTCAGTCATTCGTCATAATGGCGTATGGCAGTCTCATAATAAGCAGTCGATATATATAGGTGTGTGTGTGTGTGTGTACATGTCAGTGAATGTGTGTGTGTGTGTGTGTGTGTGTGTGTGTGTATACTTGTGGGTATATATGTGCCCATAAATGTGTAAGTGTGTATGTGCATGGATGATTGTGTACCTTTGTGTCTGTATCTATTCCTCGATATACATGATACTAATAGATATACTTGAGTCCAAAACAGTCACTTATCCTAGTCTTGCATTACTATATAATACATTCACTCCTTCTCGTCTTCGACATACATTCTACATCAGATGCACTTGATTTCTAGTCACATTCACTATTCACTTCTCATCTATTCTTCGATGTACATTCTACTATCGGATGCGTTTTGAGTCTAAAACAGTCACTGGTCCTAGTCTTGCATTACGATATGTAAGGCATCGTAGTGAAATCGGGTGCTTGTCGAAATAATGAAATGGGAGAAAAGGGCATTTTTCCATGAGTTTGGCAATTTTTATCAAAACTGGGGTTTTTTTTTTGGCTAAACATCTTTTATGTTCGTATGAAAACACATTTCCATGTGAATTTTACTGAAAACCCTTGTTTAAAGGCTCAAAATCTGTAATTTTCAGTTTTCAAGGACTCTTAAGTTATTGAAGTCACCAAACTTCGACAGCCATTTTCTCATTAATTTAACCACTGAAAACCAGGCTACCTCACCTTCTTCAATCGCAAATATCTCGACGTCTATTCAAGCTAGATGGATATTTTTTTCCATTGAAAGCAAGGCAAATGAATAAGCTTTCAGATGATATCAAGAAGTCCACATGCCCAAACATTGACAAGTGCCTGATTCCACCACGTCATGCCACATATAAAACATTCACTTCATCTAGTCCTCTGTATACATTCTACAATCAGATGCCAGAATTTGCCTCCCCTACCCCCTACCCTTTCTCCCCATGCCATATATTATATTGTAAGTGAAGATTTACACCGTTTATTTAGCACAGTTTTTGCCGTGCGGTCTTGATTTGTGTGCCAGTTGGATATACAAACCTCGGTGATGACCCTGTCTTTACCTGATATATGTGTATATGATTAATAATATATTATTATATATAAATATAAACGTCTGTCATATGTACCCCCTAGTCATCTGGTCAGTTCAAATAATTTTTATCACTCTGATTATGTTAGTCAAGTACATTTTCTGTTTAAAGCTCTACGACGGTGCAGTCACCTTTTTTTATATTTAACCTATGACCCCACACACCCCCCCCCCCACACCCCTCAAACTGTGCTGAGGTACAGTAACCCTTGTTTATATTTAATCTATGGACCCCCCACCCCCGTCAAGCTCTGGGGAGGTGCAGTAACCTTTTTTTTTTTATAGATTTAACCCACTAAAATTACCAAGTCACCAACCCACTCCCCACTACCCACCAGAATTACCAAATCACCCACACCCCACCACCCATTAGAATCACCCACTCCCCACCACCCATTAGAATCACCCACTCCCCACCACCCA
>NW_004797590.1:157720-176570 GCF_000002075.1 Aplysia californica | reverse complement strand
TATCGATGTAGTATTTCTGTTCACTCAAATAAAACAAAGAAATAAGCTCAGGATCAACTCCTCTATGCACACATCCAGACCGTCGTATGTGTGAATGTGACCGCGTGTATGTTGTATCATCCCAAGCCCTGGCTCTGTCTTACCGTTGGTTCTCTTGAGTGCAAGCCCGCCTCCTAAATGATTCCCAGAGCTTCTTCTTGTGCTTCTGCTGCTTCTCTCATTCTGATAAGCATTTACATATTTTCATTTATCATCACTTATATATGACCTCTATTTGTGTTGCAAGTGCCGTAAAAATTTTCATAAAACTAAAACCCAATCATCATGAGGATACGGTATAACATTTTTATGTGTCGCTGAAAGTGTTGCAATGTTCCTCATGTCCATTCACAATTATCACTTTTAAATTTGTTTTTCCTTCCCCGCAGTATGTTGTATAGTTAGCTCTATACAAATGATATGCGAATGCGTGCTATGTATGTACCACTTGTCTCCTCCTTCATATTTGTACATACATACGGTACACAGTCTAGCGCGCACACAGCGAATTCGACGGAATGCTGAAATATTTTTACGAATTTTGCTTTGTATGTCATGTGTGTTTTAAATACAAAAACATATGGAACGTCGTGTTATAAGAAATAATTCAGGACTTGAAAATTTGTTTGCTACGTGTGCATTTCGCTAGAGCTATCTATCATGTACGAGTTCGCTTTTGTGTTTATTCGCTACGTGCGTGTTAGACTGTGTGATTATAAGATACTTGGACACAGAAAATCAAACTGAGCTTTTTATTTTTATTTTTTCCCTTCTTCGAATACTTGATACTTGATACTTGCAGCTTTGTGTACACGCCTTGTATATATATATTATATATGTATGAATCTTTTATGTATTTTTACCGGTATACCAGGACATCTTGCTGAGCTTCTACTGGCACGTGTGTCGCAAGTGTATAAATTTCGATTTGGTATAATATGTGTATGTTTGTGTGTTTGTTACAGTGTATGTTTGTGTGTTTGTTACAGTGTATGTTTGTGTGTTTGTTACAGTGTATGTGGATATGTGTGTGTGTGGATGTGCTGTGCTCCTTCTGCGTTTTGTAATTGTATAAGGCTACATATTGTTTGTGTGTTTGGTGTTTGTGTGCACGTGTAAGAAATGAGGGAGGTGGAGAGAGAGAGACAGGCAGACACAGAGAGAGAGCGAGACAGAGAGCGAGACAGAGAGCAAGAGAGAGAGAGAGAGAGAGATGCTGTGATCTGACTTACAGTATCGACAGATGAGGGTAGTGTGAGGCATGGCTTGGAGTTTTCACTATCCCCGACATTCTGCTTCAGAAGTTCCTAAAATGCAGACCTACCCCGTACAGTACTCTGATAATAATCGGAGCCCTCCAATTTATTATTTTTTTTCCCGTTGAAGAACCCCTATAGGATTTGCGTAAAATCTGATTTTTTTCTTGCATTTCATTTCTATCGGTCGTATGCAACTTGTAAATAACGTGGAAAAAACACAGGTTTATTTGCAATATTTGCATCATTGTTCATCAATGACGTGAACATAAATATATATATATAGATATATATATAGATATATATATATTATATATATATATATATAATATGTATAGATATATATAGATATGTATGCATATATTTGCGATACACAGGTTTATTTGCCATGGTCGGTTCGTAAGATAACCGTATAATCTACTGCAGTTCTGAAGACTCACGATTTTTTTACCAACTGCAAATTCCATTATCATTGAATAGGAAGGATTCTGAGGAGAAACTCCTAATATTTGGTCTCGTTGGAGGGGTCTGCTCTGTCTAGCTCCTTCTCTAGGGTTGTGTCAGCGTCTGTGAGCGTTGTGGTGGTAGATCTATTCTTTTCTTTTGTCACTCCTGAGACTTGCTCGTCACCCTGGTTCTGGCTTTGTTTTACTTTTACCGCCATTCATTATGATGATGTGTTTGTGTGTCTGCGTGTTTGTGTGTGTATATGTGTTGTGTTGGGTTGTGTGTTTTAAAGCCGTTAAAGGTACTCGCACACATTGTGTGTTTGTGTGTGTCTCTGTATGATGTGTGGGGTTTTTTTTGTTTCCTATTTTGTAGCCAGCACACTGTTTGTGTGTGTGTGTGTGTGTGTGTGTGTGTGTGTGACTTTGCGCCATCATGGGTACGCACATGTTTGTGTGTGGGGGTTGTTTTTTTTTTTTGTTGAGCCATCACATTTTTGCGTGTGCTACTACATTGAGTCATTACACACCTCGTGTGTGTGTGTGTGTGCGCGCGCACGCTCATGTTTTACCTTCAACCTTCACCGTGTGTATATATAATTATATGTCTCTGTATGTTATGTTGTGCCAGTAAAATAAGTTGCATTATGTGCGTGTGGTATGTTGAGCCATTATTATGCTTTGAAGGTGTGATCGCGCGCTCATATGACCTTAGCAGTTGCGAGCGCCGTAAAACCTTATACTACTACTAGAAGGTGTGAGTTTGCATGTGCGTGCGTATAGTGTGTGTGTGTGCATGGATGGGTGCGTGCGTGCGTGCGTACGTGTATGTGTAAGAGAGTGTGTGTGCGTGGATGCGTGCGTGCATGCGGGCGTACGTGTATATGTAAGAGAGAGAGTGTGTGTGTGTGCGTGCGTGTACGTGGATGGGTGCATGCGTACGTGTATGTGTATTAAAAGAGAGATATCAGAGTGTGTGCGTGTGTGTTGCGTCGTCCACACAAAACAAACCCTCCTCCTCTACCTGCCCACCTAGACATCATTTTATCATCACTATATGTAGCCTAACCGTATGTCTGAACGACCACCTGGACCTTGACATATCAGCCGTGGACTGTCCTGAGGTGATGTGTCTGTCCACAAAGCTACGACCGCCTCTCGAGACAAATAAATGTGTCACGACGTGGTGGAATCAGGCTCTCTTCAATATTTGGGCTTATAGAGTTATTAATATCGACTTAAAGTTTCTTCATTTGTCTTGCATTTGGCGAAAAAAAAATACCAATCTATCTTGAATAGAAGTCGAGATTTTTGGTATTGATGATGGTTGGTTGACCTGGTATGGGAGGTAAAGTTAATGGGAAAATTACTACCGAAGTTTGGTGACTTCCAAACCTTGGGTATGCTTGGAAACTGAAAATTTACATTTTTTGAGGGTCCTTGATGAACGTTTTCCGGTAACATCCACACAGAAATGCGTTTTTGAATGGACATAAAAGGTGTTGAGTTGAAAATAAACAAATTGAAAATAAATTGCCCAACGTCCAGAAAGATGCTGTTTTCTTTGATCTAATAGTTTTGACGAGTGCCTGATTTCACCACGCTGCCTCACAAATGTTCCACAAGTCGCTCAATTCATTTGTACAATCAAGGGGTCACCGTAGATTTTGTTTTGGGGTCAAGATTCACATTGTAACTTGAAAAATGATTATGTGCTGTTGATTATCAAAATACTGCAGTCTCGCACATATATAGCCTACATAGTATCGCAAAATCGACGTGATGTAGAAATGGTTTCTGTTACGTATATGAATTTTGCTATCATGTACGTGTTATGAATTTATACAAAGTATTTCTGATACTTGTTTAATTAATTATTACTCCTCCTTGTGTACTCTAGCACATCTCGGAGTCAGAGAGAGAGAGTGAGAGATAGATTTAACTGAAACTGCCACACAATGCTTGGCTCAAGCTTTACTCGTTTCATATAATCGGAGCAATATTGGTCAGAGCTTTACCGCTGTATTGTACCTCAGGCGTGGATCAATTACGGCCCGCGGGTCAGATTTGGCCCACAAGCAGTGTTTCAGTACGGTACATAATTTGTGTCACCGCGACACAATGGAATCGGGCGCTCGTCAATTTTGGGGCATTATATTGAGATTGAGTTACAGGTGGTGTCATCTGAAAGCTTGTTCATTTTTCTTGCTTTGGATGAGAAAAATACCCATCTTCCATCTTGAATAGACGTTGAGATTATTTTTTTAAAATAGGAGTGAGGGTCACCCTGTGAGGGTCACCCTGTGTCAGAGGTAGAATTAATGAGAAACTAGCCGCCATATTGGTTGACTTCCAGAGTTTGACTAACTTTGTAAACAGTTAATTTACAGATATATTTTTTACATATTTTTTTGGGTTCTTTTGGTCAACATTTTTCAGTAAAATCCACACCGAAATGTGTTTTTCAATGAACATTAAAGGTTCTGAGCTGGAAAAAAAATAAAATAAGAATTACCATAAGGGCAGAAAAATGCCAGTATCTCTGGTTTTATTACATATAATATATGTCCATGAGCACCTGATTTCACCACGGTGCCGGCCACATAATTTTTATAGAGTACAGCTAGGGGCTTGTTAGGTTTAATTTTTAAATTAACAATTTAGCTGCCTTTGGAACAAACTGTCTTTGATGAAGATATGTGCATTGGTTTTTGTTTTGAGTGTGTGTGTGTGGTTTTTCAGTTATAAAATACAAATAATAATTCAAATTTCCTTGATCCGTTGAAGCTAACACTAACAGTTAGAGGGAGAATAATGTTGTGTGGAAATGATGCCTCAGTTTTGATAGTAGTAGTAGGCCCTGCTTCTTTAATTCTTCTTTCAGAACTGAAATTCTTGAAATCCCCCATTTTTTCGTGTGGAAATTATGCTTGTCTTTTGTCGACCATTGTGAGACTTATTTAGTGATTTGTGAGTGTGTATGTGTGCGCGTATGTATGTATGTATGTGCGTGCACATGGTCTGTGTGTGGGTTTGCCGTGGCAAGCCAATCACTGGAGATGTTTCAATAAATAAAACAATAACATGCAATGACCTGATTTTTCCTTTTATCTGTCCCCGTCGTTTTATGCTAGAAAAATTCTGAAATTATGCAAAATGAGCACAAAAATGTGAAATTATGCAAAATGAGCACAAAAATGTGAAATTATGCAATTCTGTTAATTTTAACAAAGAATGATAAAGGAAAATAATCAGAAATTATGCAAAAAATTATCGAATTTTGCTAAATTATGCGGGGTGCATAAAACCACAGGGACAGTTTGATGTAAAGTGTCTGTGTGTCCGAAGGATGAATGATAATTGGCCGCTTTTAAGGACAAGCGGGCAAACTCGGATTTCAGGGGTTTCCAAAAATCTTGACCTACACCAAATGTGGACTTTGCTCTACCTATAGAAGAAGTTTGGTTTCATTGGTGTGCTACTCATTGGCCCCTTCTTACTGCTGTCTTTCAGCCACACCCCTGATCTTAGGGTAAAAAAGGTTAACACTTGCCAAAAATAGAAAAAAGGAACAAACAAACGACACCAAAAAAACAAAACAAAAACAAACCTAAAACAAACAAAAACAAATACAAAAAGAGAAAAAAAACACCATGGACCATGTTGAGCTGGAGGTATGGGCATTCTTGTTTTAGTACTTGTGGTGGTCGAGCCTTTTACTCGGTTATTTCCCTTCATCTCCAGCCCTTGCTTCACGAGTCAGATTAACTGATCGTTTGGCCTGCACATTTTTTCACAATACCATATCGCCTCTCAACTGAAATGTGGGATGACTTATGGGACCAAGCATAGTTGATTTTGAAGGTAGACCACCCAGTCACAAAACTACAGGACTCCTCTCTCAAGAAGTAGATTCAAAGAAGTATTTCATCAATAGCAACCCTTAATAAATGCTTGAGTAATGGAGACAATGACCTAAAAGGTGTAACTATACAACAATTACAATATGAACAGAACAACAGAAAAGTCGCTTTAAATAATGAAAAAACAAAACAAGCAAGGAGTTTTTTCCGAAATTTATTGGGGAAATGTTGCGATTCTTTGTATGCCTTAGGTGTAGGAAAGATTTGTTATAATATAGCACATATTCCACGCTCTACACAGCAAGCTCTGTGCGCTTACAAAATATTTTATAACTGAGGCTTCTGAGAACTGTTCTAACTTTTGACTTCATAAAATATAGTTATTGCGTCACATGATACCTTTAGAGTAGACAGACTATAAAAATTAGGACAAAACGACAATTTAAGCTACACATCCAGTCTTGGGGACATTCGTTTGTTTGAGTAAAGCGTAAGGAGAGGCTCATTGACACAACAAACTCACCTCTATCTTCCTCTCTGTCTATTTCTGTCTGTAGGCCTCAATTTATCCCTGCAGGAAATGTCCGTTACTTGGTATCAGTATCAGTGTACTTCTATTTACCCATACAAACATTTATATATATTCATGAAGACCTCAAGTACGATAATATACCAGTGTCTGTGGTGTAGACCTAGCAGTTGGGCGCTTCGCTGTCGAGCACAGGACACCCAATTTCGATTTCTACGAGGGGAGAACTTTTATCAGATATACATCTCAGTCTTTCTTCCTGGGATGTTTAATATCTCTGCTCTGTCAGCATTGGTTGGCCCTGACATGCAGGGTCAAAGCCCTCCTCCTAAAAGATCTAAATTGAGTCCATGGGGGCTTAAATTAAAGCACCGACATAAAAAAAAAAAACAGTACATATGTAACTTAAAGAGCATGTTAAACAGTTTATGTTTTATTCAAGAGCATCAACAGGAACCAGTGCATCTTACTTCTTACCACACTAGATCACGTCAGCCTTAAGAAAAGTAACTACACTATTTATAATTGACCAATGCCGGAGCTGGTCACAAGCACACAGCTTGGGGCTCAGTCTTCTGTTCGCTTAGACGAACATCGGAGAAGATTCTAGACCAGGGAACACAACTCTTCCACTCTGCAAACCACTCGTGAAGGGACGAGCCGAGTAAATGCACCACATTTTCTGGCACAGTGAAAGACAAAATGGTGTGGATATCTGAAGAGTCCTTTACTTTGGATACTGTAGTCGATAACTCTGTGACATAATTTTTAGCCTTTCCATTGTTGCCAGAACAAGTCGAGACAGGTAATTGTGCGCAATTGCGATTTTTCTCAGAGTCCGAGTCTTTAACTTTACCTTGTCCAACAGAGGAAAAATTTACATCACAGACCCCGTCCTGAAGAACTCCTTCCACACAGAATAAATGCAAGGGCAGAGAACTGAGGCAATGCTCAGCGCTCTCGCTGACGTCGTACCAGTAGACACTCGGGTATCCCAGCAGCAGGCCAAAGAGACAGGGAACGTTTAACGTTTCGCTGATGTCCACACTCCGGTGAACCACCTGTCTTTCCCCCTCCACAACAGTCATTTGGCGAACACAATCCTCAAACACTCGTTTAGTTTCAGAAATCCGATCATCATCCTCATTCAAAATGACAGGAAGTTCCAGTCTTTTCGACACATCGATGAACGTTTGCGGCCGCCTCGTGCCATCGTCACAGAGAAAACTCCACGACACGAGAGCTCCATCCCCACCACCGCAGCGAAACAAAAATATGTCCAAACCAACAGTCAAGGTCAAGATTCTGTTCTCTGTGAGTCGTGCATCATGAGAGGTCAACAGGAAGTCCTCCATCTCCTGGGCACTGACTGCCCAGTGGTCAAACAACAGTGTCTGTTTGATTCCCTTATCAACCAGCAAGATGTTCTTTGCTGCCGCACACCACTTTTTGCTGGCCCTCCTCCCAAACTTTTGGCACATCAGCTTTCTCCACTCCATCTGTAGGAAAACAAAACCGAAGAATAAACTTAAAATACAGTCAAACCTGTTCCAACTGCCACCTGTACAAGACAATCACCTTTAAAAGTGGACACTTCCCATTTCCTCCCTTGCATATTTATTGTTTAACATTATGTAAGATGACACTGTGAACGACATCCACCTGTCTAGGACAACCATTTTCCTCTTTCACAACGGGTGGCCGTCTTCGACAGTTTTGATTGTATAGTAACTTGATGCTAATCTTTGGAAGTAGAACTTGTAAACAAACCTGACCTCAATCTCTGAGCGCCAATATCGATCGAAACAGCGAAATTCTTGCAAAAATCGTTGTTTTGTTGTCACTATGTAGGCTAGATCTAAGGGTAAACAACACGGAGCCTGATAATAAAAAGGCCCATCAAAGAAAGATATTCAACTAAATTTGTGAAATTCTTGCATATAAATGTGTGCTAGGGCTAGGGTGATATCGCTACAATTTTGTGTTGATTCCTAGGGATTATAAGGACGTGTAGAGCTGACAAAATGCGGTAAGTCGAAATTTTCGAAGAGCTGTTGCGCAATTTTTTTTCTCATTCGTTTTTGTCCGAAGGAAAATGCTATACAAACAAACAGATTATACTTATAGCTCACAGTTATTGATATAAACAGATTCCTCTATTGATTCCCATCAGTTTGGTAGACTCTCTATATGACAATATATATTAGAGTAACTTAGAGCTTCACAGTAATGCATTAAATAGATGCACCCCAGGTCTAAAACTGAACAGGGAAAAATAATTCTGTCCAGAGCTTGAAAAAATCATGGACGGAATCAGTTAAAAGTTAAATCACTGATTTTGATGTTGTGCCAACAATAGAAACACATTTTCAGGCTTAAATAGATCTAGATCTAGATTTAGATCTAGATCTAGATCTAGATCTAGATACCAGTAAAATTATTTCATTTGCTCATGATTCACAATCGCACTTAATTTGAAACTGGAATAGGATCACAACAAGTATTCAGTGCAGCAGCATTTTTACGTCGTCACGTCAAACCAAAACAAACTTGTCGACAGCTAGAGTGACTTCCCTTAGGCCTATTGGCTTATCGGCCGGAAGCTGAAAATATAAATCACACTCCAAATGGTAATTTGAGCCTAAAGTCGGAATCTGTTTGTATCGATTCTGGGATTGCGCGTTAAGGATGAACAGGTCGTGGGCAGGGAACAGACGACAGTGACTTCCCCTGGTACACGTCTTCATCCGGTTGCTGCAAGGATTTGTTTGGTGACGATAATCCCTAGCAGGATTCATTTACGGAAACTTTTCATACGAAAGGTAACATATAGATTCTAATCTAGATCTATATCATATATCGTTGACTCTGTGCACACATTTCAGATTGTTAGATTTTATCGTTGGGTCATGAGATCTAGCCTACAGATTGATTTCCCGTTGTCAGGTCTAATGAAAGTGATGGAGTGTAGGTAGGGTAGGTCAGTCAGTGGAGTCACTGTAACTGTAATAATTATAATATCATCATATTTTTATGTCCTAATTAGAATCTAATTATATTTTTATCGTCATAAGCACCATGATGATGTGGCTAGATGTACAGGTGGCGTTAAGATCTTCCATAATCCCCAACACTTGTTGAAGTATTCAGTTACTTTTAATTTAAAAAGGTATTTGTGGGTTGGTATTTTACTGTCTACAGACCAGCTCTATCGGACTCCACTTCTACTTCTAAAAGTGAGTATTTTATGAGTGTAAGCAGGAGGTTAAAAATATAACTGTCATCGGGGGATTTTACGTAAAACCAGAATTAGAACTAGATTCTAGATCTAGATTCTAGAATTACTTACAATTGTTTCAAAAGTCAAAAGACTGCACTCTCATTGCCCAAGCCCAATGGCAGTGAAGTGTCTAGATCTAGATCTAGTAGGCAACACGGTAACCGACAACTCAGTCTCAGGGTCTTCCCACCACCACTACAGCATCATCATCATTACTTCCACTACCATTTGTCTTTCCACAATTTCATTTTGTTGTGTATAGATCTGTTGGTTTTTCTGTAAATTTTTTAAATATCGCATCGCACAAAATCGACAGTCGTGGTGGCCTCTTCCAAACACCTCTTCCCTCGAGCAAGCCGAGCATGTGTGATAGCTAAGCGCAATATCCTCATTGTCGACATATAATTAACTTTGCCCCCGGCAAGGTCAACTCAACTTAGTTGTTCTGTTCATACTTAACTTAACTAACTAATGATGCAGGGAGGGCCAGTTTTAATCTAAGATCTAGATTTCTAGTAATTGGAATCTGTATTATTAAAGCTCACTTCTCAATTGTTATCATTATAAATCGAAAAATGTTCTTTTAAATATGCTGGAAATATTTAGGAACAAGGGTTGGAAGTCAGAACGGACGTCATGCTGGACTAAATTCAGAATCTGAATATGATTTTTGTCTTTCGTAATCTGAATAGAATATAGTCACTTCATTTTTTATACATGGAGTGTCTGGACAGTCTGGCGTTTTGAAACTTAGCTAGAATCAGATTTCTAAACTCTTGCTTCCCTATTAATTCAGACAGATTCCAAAAGCGGAAAAAACAAAAACAATGTCATTGTACAAGAAGAGTTTTTTCATCATTTCTTTTAAAAATTGGTTGTTGTTTTGTTTTTTACTCAAATGACGGTTAGGCAGCTAGGCGAGCCAAATAATCATACGTAATAATGATGGCTAGATTGACGAACAGCAAAAAACAGGCCTACTCAAAATTGTGTATAAATTTTTAGTTTGCAATGCCTCTAAAGTAGATCTGTAATTGAGATGAATCCAAAAGGTGCCTTACTGACAGTGCGTGCATTTTAAACCTGAATGATTACACAGGGTCGGTCAATGTGGCCTACCTAAGTACGCCTAGACTGGCAGGCCTGCCGTACTTAAAATAATGATGGCTGAATTGTAAATAAAATTTTAGTTTGCAGTACCTAGAGTATTTTTACATTTTAAAAGAAACCAAAAGGTGCCTTACTGATACACATTGTATGTATTTTAAATCTGAATAATTACTAGAGACTAGATCTAATGAGACCTGTGTACTCAACAGGTTTCGGTCAAAAGGGCCTATTTTTAGAACCTTACGGCTAGACTGGCAGGCTAAAGTACAGCTAGCCACATCGTCGTTTTATTTAGGCCTACCATCATTACGGTTTATAACCCAATCTCGATTCTACTGTTGACTGTTGAGATTGCTGTAGGTGGGTAACTACTAACACTACATGAAATTTAGACATATAATTAGGAGCCTACAAGTACCTATAATAAAATATAATCACCCTGACACATTACCAATGTCTAAGTCTTGGGGGGGGGGGGGGAGTGCTGCTTTTATCCCGTCCACCTTTAATAGGGGCCCCCCCCCCCCCCCCCCCCCCCCCGACACACTCCCACACAAACCCGTTCTCCACTCACTTTGAGATACACGTGACTTGTTGCCAGATTGGGGGTGGGAGAATTTATTTCAAGGTGCCTCTATAAATAGTAAAGAATGTCATTAGTCTTTGTTCTTCCCATTTTTGTTGAAAATTTTGCTTTTTATTCATTCAAGTTATAAACATAGTCACCCTGGTTTATATTTCGCAGTTCAGGACACTACTCTATCATCAATATGGGAGACTACAGATTACCAAGGCTATTATTAGTACTGGGACTGTTGTGTGTCCCCTTAATTATGGGCAAGCCAGTGCGAAGAGGGCCACCTGCGCCAAAACCAGTGGAGGAAAACTCACCCGAGGATGTGGTAAGAACAACAGGATTCATTTTTTAAGATTATATATTGTCTTGGAAGTATTTCCTCTGAAGTGTGATCTCAGTCTCAGATCATAGAGGATTTGAAGGGGAAAACTGCTGTTTAAACTCTCTAAATAATATAGTAGTGTTACAAAATGCCCAGTTGCTGTAGTATTTGCTTGTTTTATCATGCTCTAGTTCAGCATGAAGTATCTCGCCTACCTCTAAAAATTCTTTTTTTTTAAATCAAGAGACGCATGCTATGTTTGGGTTTGATATAGTTACACAAAATATTCATTGATTGTCCTAATAAGATGACTGGACTTTTAACTTTAACACTTTGCCATCATATTTTGGGGAAAATCCAAAGAAACTGGGTGGTACACATCTCCTGTCGGCGAGATGAGGCGGCAAAGTGTTAAAGAGAACATGTGGACTGACAGTTTTCGTAAATGTGAAACTCATTGCTGGCGGGTAGTTGGTGGGTGCTCTGGTGTGGTCTGCTCCTTCTTTCCCATCAAGCATCTCTATCGTCTTTATCTCTCCTCCTTTTTTTTGTGTTTGTTACTCTCTTGTAACATCTCTAATATTCGACACGTATAAAAGACCATATATAAATTGAGTTGCAAGTGCCTTTTATAAAACTCTTGCTAAAATTAAACTCATTGTTGTGTTTTGCAGTGATTAATAATTGTTGTTTCTATGCCCCACACAGGACAACACAGGGCTAGCGTATGACTCGTATCTACGACAAGTTGTGGAGGTGCTGGAGAGTGACTCAGAGTTTAGGAAGAAACTGGAGACTGCAAATGTTACAGACATTAAGGTAATCTCTTTGAAATTCTATAGATCTATAGTTATGTAAAATTCTGACTAAAGCGACCCAGATCTTGTTGAGTAATTATTATTTTTTACGGCGCTCACAACTGCATAAGGTCATGTGAGCGGGCGGGACACATTAAACATTTTCAGTTGGTAGGGAATTTTGAATTTTGCTCAGATGGCGGCCGAAGCCTACTCCTATTGATTTTAGACCACCAAGGGATCTTTAACGTGCGCAACTTGCACACAAGACCTCCGAGATTTTTTGCCCTTGTCCGAGAAGACCAGGTGTAGATCTTTCCTACCAGAAGATCAGGGGTGTGGCTGAAATACAGCAATAAGAAGGAGCCATAGAGTTGCAGTAGAAAGGCTGCAGAAAGAGTCAGGAGCCCAGAGGAGGGGGCAAAGGAGGTGAGGGGGTGGGGGCAGAAAATGGAGACGAAAGCAGATGACAGAACATTATTGGAGAGCAGGAAAGGAGGTGGTAGGAGACAATTATAGAGAAGAAAATTTTTCCGTCACTACCCGGATTCAAACCCGGGACTTTTGAGGCGAACACCTTAACCTCTAGGCCACGAGAGCCCCCCTTGTTGAGTATGCACCATTGGTCAGTGATGATAGCTAACTAGAATAAAGATTGGACTCGGCTTCACCTGTAAAGTTTGCCTTCTTTTATGCCCTGTCTGTTGATGAATATCATCATATATGAGGCATGCTGGCAAAATGAGTTACGTCTCGAATTTTAACCGTGTATGACAAATCTATTGGTTGAGTTTGTAAATCTGTTAATATGAAATAATAACAAACATGACATGTTAAACTAGAAGAAAATAACATCGGTTGAAAATATACAAATTTGACCCTCCTTTTGCAGATTCTGAGAAGGAATGCATTTGTAAGCCTATCTTATATATATTATCATATATTTTCTAGGCAGCACTTACTGATATAATACATGAGTGTGTGGCAGGGTGAGGGGAGATGTTGAGGCTCTAGTTCTCTTGCCTTAGTTTATAATAGTTTTATAAAAAGTCAGATCGACTGTTTAATCTGATACTTCGCCTTACAACACTTTGAAAAGTGACGCATGACTGAGTCTTACTCTGAGCAGTTGAAATGTATGATGTACCCAAGTAGCCTTGTCATTGTGTTTTTAAAGTGGGATCTATAGTTGAATAAATGATGGATGGGGAAAGATGGCGGGGAATTACTTTTATTGTCCTGGTGTGTCTTTTTATTAAAAACAGCCGTGCTAAAGCTTAGCTGCATCAAAATGTGACTGCAAGACTTCACATCATGTGAGAGTTTGATTTCCAAGTGGGGAGAAATATTATAAAGTTATAAAGTATCTCAGTCTGTCTGCTGAGATGTTGTATCCCCCTCAGCCAGGGTTGGCCCTGACGGCAGGGTCAGAAGCCAGCCTCCTAAATGATCAAAATTGATATGGGCGTAAAAACAGCTACATTTAAAAAAAATAAATCTAAACTGCAACTTGGTTTCTGTTTCCCTCCTCCCACCCCACCCCCACAGAGTGGCAAGATCGCTATGTACCTGGAGATGGTGAACCACACGATCCGCACATCCCTGGACGAGATCAAACGCCGGGAGGTGGCTCGACTTCAGGACCTGGCTCGTCTCGAGATGCAGGCCGTTTCGGGTACGGAGTTGATAATGAATGCCCTGCTCGGAGGTAACATCGTTGTTTCGTGAACGTGTGTGTGTGGTACGAGGCTTTTTTGCCCTCCACCTCCTGGGCCTGACTGTCACTGTCACACCACCTCGACCACCCTCCTTTGTTTGGGCTTTTTGCATGCTGAGTGCATCCTTCAGTTTTGCACTACGTGATTTTTAAATTATTTTTTTTAGATTGAGTGATTGTAGCTAGGGGTTGTGCGAGTCCGGTATTTTGGACTCGAGTGTGGGTGCGAGTAAGTATAAGGTACTCAAATGAGTACTTGAGTATAAATACTCAAGTGATTGTAAAATACTCGAGTAATTACACGAGTACTCGGAGGTTTCAGATCAGAGTGAGTACTCGCAGGGGTTAAGTACTCAAGTGGACCCAAGTACTCGCACACCTCTTATTGTAGCCTCTCTTGTGTTGTATATTTTTAGATCAATATTTTTCTTCTTATCTCAGTGGGCAGATGGTATTTGTGTCGGCTTTCCAGACCTGGTTGTACTACTGTTTAGATAAAAGTACATAAAGACCTTAAGTTTTACTAGTTTTGCTCAATGAGAGAATGTACCGTAAAAATTCTTTGTAAAGTTTGGTAATTTTTTATTGGATGTAAGTTTAGAAGTGAATTTAAAGAAAATTTAATTGTTTTGTGTCTGGCGATTTCAACAAATGGAAGTAATAGATGTTTGAATAAGTGAGTTACACAAATAACTTTTTTTTTTAAATCAATGTGATAATTGTTTTACATAATGACAACTTTCACTATGACTATGAGACTGTATAAATGGGCTCAACGTGTAATTACGTTAATTCATGATCATGACACCCTGGAAGACACGGTAGCACAGAGAAACATACACGTAGACCTTCACAACTTTCCCGTAAAGCTCCTGGTTTTTTCCTTAAGTACAGAGAAGTGAGCTGAGAGAGAGAGAGAGAGAAGAAAAGAAACAAAGAGAAATCATATTCTTTGTTTTATCATTAAGCACATCGAATACTTTCTTCGTGGAAACGGACTATAGAAGTAAAATTTATGATTATTCATATTATTAATATTAAAACTACCTGGGACCTACGGGTAACAGCTGTTGATAGGGGAACTGATTAGAAAGAAAGCTTAAGTTTTCTAAAAGCAGTCCAGTGACAAATCAATGCACCCAACACCTTATAGATCAGGAAAAGCTGTCCTTGTATCAAAAACCTCAACACTGAAACAGAGAGAAGTGAGGATGACGGAGTGATGAAGGGGAAGTGGGGGGGGGGGGGGGGGGGGGATAAGACTGATATTGAGGAATTGGGGAAAATAGAGCGGGGAAATTAGAGAGAAATGAGTAGTGTAGAGAAATTTAGAAAATAATAGTGGTGGTGTAGAGAAGTTTAGAAAATATAGTGGTGTAGAGAAGTTTACAAAATAATAGTGGTGTAGAGAAGTTTACAAAATAATAGTGGTGTAGAGAAGTTTAGAAAATATAGTGGTGTAGAGAAGTTTAGAAAATATAGTGGTGTAGAGTAATGGGGGAAATAGAAAAATGTTTGGAAAATAGAGTGGTTCAGAGAAGTCGGGATTTCCTAACATTAAAAGGCTGAATTATAAACCTTTCAGGCTTTAAAAACAACCTTCTTGTAATTTCTCGATATTAAAAAGGTTGTATTAAAGACCTCAACATATGAAATAACATTTATTTTTCTCATATTGTGGCTTTTACTAAAACCTTATGACTTCTCCTGTGATCCAGCTTCTTGCAGCTTCAGTTGTCGTAAATCTCTTTGATATCTGGCAGTTTATTAAGATAATTTATCGATTTTCCTCAAGCGAACCCAACCCTACATCTCCCTCCACCTAAGTTGCCCCTTCACCACCACCACCACCCCCCCACCCCCCAATCCTCAAATGATGTCTCACTAAATGTGAGGCTCCCGTTCTGCTTATTATGATGTTTCTCTAAATGTGAGGCTCCCGTTCTGCTTATTATGATGTCTCACTAAATGTGAAGCTCCCATTCTGCTTGTCATGTCGTCTCACTAAATGTGAGGCTCCCGTTCTGCTTATCATGTCGTCTCACTAAATGTGAGGCTCCCGTTCTGCTTATCATGATGTCTCACTAAATGTGAGGCTCCCGTTCTGCTTATCATGATGTCTCACTAAATGTGAGGCTCCCGTTCTGCTTAGTATAGTATAGTATAGTATAAGGTTTTACGGCGCTCGCAACTGCTAAGGTCATATATGCCGTTCTGCTTATCATGATGTCTCACTAAATGTGAGGCTCCCGTTCTGCTTAGTATAGTATAGTATAAGGTTTTACGGCGCTCGCAACTGCTAAGGTCATATATGCCGTTCTGCTTATCACATTCAATTTTTGCTCTGTAGACCTACTTCCCTTTGTTGAGAAAGCGGGTGGTTGGAGGGTGCCACATGTAGGTCCTACTTCTTCTTGACTTTCCCTCTGTAGTTATTACTGTCTGTCTAACGTTTTCCCAGCACTAAATGACACCATTATTATTGTGTCAATGTGCTTCTTTTTTACTCAAACTCAAATTTGTTGAGAAAACAATTTTTTTTTTTCCTTTTCAAGAATGGGTGTTCAGGGTCAGTTAGTGCACCAGGTGCCTGTGAGTCATTTCATTTCTCTTACAACACACTTTGTTGAGGGTCCAGGTGTGGCACTGGTAATGTCAGAGAGTTGGTACAAAGATTGATCTGAAGAGTTGTTCGTTTTTTAGTTTTTTTTTCTCTCTGTGGGGATGGGGATTTTTTTATGGGAGAGGATGTGTGCAAGTTGGTATATTATGACCACGTTTGGATTTATATAACTTGTTTAAAAATGGGGGGGGGGGTATTGTTTTAGCTTTGGGGGATCTTTTTTGTTTTCATGTATTACCTACGTCTGCTTATTTTTAATAGAAGCGTGTTTGTAGTCTTGGCTCCACTTTGCAGTGTGATTTGTTGACATATCGTTTATATATATATATCTACTTATTTGTACAATGTGTGATTTATACGTGTGTTTAACTAATTTTTTTTGTTTTTTGCAAGGCTGAAGTCACCTCATCATATGTGTGTGTGTGTGTGTGTGTTTCATGAGAGCAGGCAAATAACCTCTCTTTTCAGTGTCTCTAACTGTTGCTGTACTGTATCCTTAACACCCCAGAACTCAACAGAAAAAAGTGGGTTGTTGGTGGGTGCTCTGATGTGGTTTGTTCCTTCTTTCCTATCCAACATCTGTCATCTTTATCTCTCCTCCTTTTCTTTGTATATTACTTTCTTGTAACACCTCTAATCCTTGGCACTTATATGACCTAAATGTGTTTCAAGTGCTGTAAAACTCTTTGTAACACTAAACGAAAAAAAAAAAACGACAAAAGAATGGCCGACTGTTACAGTAGCATTGTTTCTTAGAGGAAAAAATTCTGCCGGTTCAGTTCCCTGTTTAGGGCATTTTGTTTAGGGAAACAACCATGGGCTGAGCTTTTATGCTTCGAACTCAGTTGGGTTTTTTTTTCCTTTTTTGCTACGCCCCTGAGAATCTGAAAAATGTTGGAGTCCAGCCATCTCCCCACCCGTCCCCGATCATTTTATTATATGCCCCTTTTACCCCCCCCCCCCCCATTCCCAGTCATTTAGCGCTTTTTTTTTTTTACCAGTTTGTGCTTCAAAATTGTTTATCATTGCTGTCCAGGTCAGTTAGGGATTAATTGTGTTCAAGAATAATAAGATCTGTAAACACTATGTGTTATGTATGTGTTAGTATATATATATATGTGTGTGTGTGTGTAGTATATATCATATACATTATCTATATCCATGATTCTTTTTTTTTTGTTCAGGATGGGCTTGTGTAAATCGGAAGTGTGCTCAGATAGAGATATGTTTATGTCGTCATGGTGCTACCAGTATGGCCTAACTCATTTTTTAAACTTTCTCATGTAGTGTCCCAAAATCTCACAGTAAGGGTTGTACAGTCGATGCAGCTTTTCGGTGGGGGGGGGGGGGGTCGGTTATTTCTGTGATTTTCTCTAGAAGAACCGTTATTTTTCAAAGTATTAATTGTTTAATGGTGAAACCCATTTTAGTCTTATATCTATTGTCTTGTTGTTTACAAATGCAACTGTTTTCATGTTCAAGTTCACTTTACTTACTTTTACTTTTCTGATCCAGTGGCCATTTGGGTTCTAGCCCTTCGGTCTGTATGTTCAGGTTCACAAAATCCCACTTATCCATGCCCCTTCTTTCCTATCAATTAAGCATCTATCAGGTGTGTCTCTCCTCCTTCCTTTTTTTTTTTTTATATACTGCTCTCAAGGAACACCTCTAATCTTGGGCTCTTACTTATATGACCCAATTGTGTTGCAAATGCTGTAAAACTGACTGAAACTGATGAAATCAACTCCTTTACTTACTGTTTGAGTGTTTTCACAAAGTCCCGGAGTCGTCCTTGGTCGTCATAGGTCAGTGTTTTGTCTTCCCCCAGGAGGTATCAAGAACATGGAGATCCCCAGCCACTTGGACGTGAGGAACCCACACAGTTTTGAGATGAAGGATCTGGAGGCCCTTATCAAGAAGGTGATACTTGGTTGTTGTTTTGGATCATCTTTTTTCGTTTATTTGTTTGGTTTTGGGTTTTTTGGGGGATGGGGTATGTTGGTAGTGTTACTTTTAAAAATGAATTTATTGGGGGGGGTTTTTGTTATGTTTGTTTCTTTAACTGGCATCTGTGGTGTAGTGGTTAGGCGCTTCGCTGTCTCACCAAGGAGACCCGAGTTCAATTCCCAAGTTGGGAGGAATTTTTGTTATGAAGTATATCAGTCTTTTTGCTGTTTGGATCTTGGGTCCCTCTTAGTAATCCAGAGTGTGTGTGGGGGGTGGGGTTGATTTACAGATTTATTTGGATTTGAGGGTGAGGGGGGGGGGGGGGTTAAGGGAACTCATGCTCT
>NW_004797590.1:151715-157620 GCF_000002075.1 Aplysia californica | reverse complement strand
GGGGGGGGGGGGGGGGTGTTAAGGGAACTCATGCTCTCACTGATATAACTGACTACTGTACCAATGTAGTTTCTAATGTGGCTGACTTTTTTTATGCTCCCCACTCCAGACAACCTATGTAGTTTCTAACGTGGCTGACTTTTTCGATGTTCCCCACTCCGGACAACCTATGTAGTTTCTAATGTGGCTGACTTTTTCGATGTTCCCCACTCCGGACAACCAATGTAGTTTCTAATGTGGCTGACTTTTTTTATGCTCCCCACTCCATACAACCTATGTAGTTTCTAATGTGGCTGACTTTTTCGATGTTCCCCTCTCCATACAACCTATGTAGTTTCTAATGTGGCTGACTTTTGATGTTCCCCACTCCGGACAATCAATGTAGTTTCTAATGTGGCTGACTTTTTTAATGCTCCCCCCCCTCCCAGACCACGTCCGACTTGGAGGAGCTGGACAAGAAGAGGCGGGGCGAGTTCAAAGAGTACGAGATGGAGAAGGAGTTTGAGAAACAAGAGCACCTGAGAGAGTTGCCGGAGGAGGAGAGGAAGAAGGAGGAACATCGTCTGGAGGAGCTGAAGAAGAAGCACGCGGAACACCCCAAGCTGAACCACCCCGTGAGTGAAAGATATACGACTTCTTTCTGAAGTCACTTTTTTGAGTCTAAGAACTTGATTTAATATGTGAGGCGGGCTGACAAAATGAGTTACTTCTCACAATCGAAGAATGGAGATATCGGCCGAAAATCTACACTGGGGTCAGATTGATAGATTTTCAATTGACGCCATTTTCTTCAAGTCTACCATGTCTATTCCATACTTACAAATTGTACAAACTCCACCTACAAAGTTGATACTTTGATTTCCATAAGGCTAAAATCTGACAAGTAACTCATTTTGTCAGCACACCTCTCATATGTTACTGCTTTCTATTAGTACAAGGGGAACTCCCTTAACTGAACCACCCTGTAGGTAGAACAAAATATACCAGCTTTAGTCTAAGAACAAAATTTGATATATTACTCTTTACTGTTAGTACTCACGGAACACCTCATACAGAACCAGCCTGTATGTACAAGGTATACCATATCACTCCCAAGTCTGAGGACAAAATTTGGTATGTTACTCTTAACTGTCAGTACACACGGAACTGCTCAAACTGAACCTCCCCCCGAGTGCAATAATATCTCTGTTCTGGGCCATCCTTCCAAGCTTGTTCCAAGTGAGCTTCATCTCTCTCTCTCTCTCATGTCCCTTTCCACGCATCTCCTCCATGTTTCCCGTGGCCTACCCCTGCCTGTAAAACTTTTACCGAACTGAAACTTTGTCCACCCACAGGGCAGCCGCGACCAGTTTGAGGAGGTGTGGGACAAAGTGGATCACTTGGAGGACCAGGAGTTTAACCCAAAGACCTTTTTCTTCAAACACGGTACGTCCGTCGTGTCGTTTTGTCACACAAAGTCACAGAGGAAGATCACCTCAGAGATCAGAGATGATAGTTTTGATTGTTTGCCTTTTTTTTAATGTATTGTGTAAATTGATTAAGTGACCTTAGTTTTTTCTTTTTTTGTGTGTGTGTATGTTTGTGTATTATAGATGAAGTGACAGTAGTCTGCCGTTTTGTGTTATACTTTCGTGTAATGACACGCCGGAATCAGGCGTTCATCAAACACGGTATGGTGTGTCCCGCGAGTCACACCAGTAGTTCACCTCTAAGACAAGAAATGATAGTTTGACTTTTTGTGTGTGTATGTATACTATTAAGTGACAGCAGTTTGCCTTTTTGTGTGTGTATATGTTATAGAGTGACTATTGTCTCTTCGGTACTGAGAGCCCCCATTGTGGCTCTTGCATACATACATGTGTGTTCACATACACATTCACACATACACTCACACACGCTCTCTCTCTCCCTCTCTATCTCTCTCTCTCTCTCTCTCTCTCTCTCTCTCTCTCTCTCTCTCTCTCACTCACACACACACACCCACGCACACCCACGCACACATATGCACTCACACAGACGCACGCACACTCACACACACATTCTCCCGCAAATACATAAGTATGTATAGTCTAAATATAGTATAATATTATATAAATATAATAGTATAAATAACATGTATTATTATTCTCTCCTCAGATCTGAACGGTGACATGGAGTGGAGCATTGAGGAAGTGGATGCTGTGCTGCAGATAGAGGTTAGTAAGTGGGTGGTTGGAGGGTGCTCTGGTGTGGTTTGCTCCTTCGTTCCTATCAAACATCTATCGTCCTTATCTCTCCTCCTTCTAGTTTTGTGTTTGTTACTCTCTTGTAACACCTCTAATCTTCGGAATTTATATGACCTAATTGTGTTAAAAGTGCTGGAAAACTCATAACTTAAACTAAACACTCCCTCTCTTTGGCACTAAAATGACGTATTTGTGTTGAAAGGGCCGTAAAATTATTACAAATACTAAAACTAAACACTTCTTATCCCAAGCACTTGAGTGACTTATTTGCAAGTGCGGCAAAACTCCAACTAAAACTTTTTAAATCCCCTCCCCCACCCGCCCACCCCTCTCTGAAACCTCTCACCCTTCTCTGAAACCCTCTCACCCCTCTGAAACCCTCTCCTTTCTCCCCTCTCTTAAACCTTCTCCCCTCACGGAAACCCTCTCACCCCTCTGAAACCTTCTCCCCTCTCTGAAACCCTTTTGCCCCTCTCTGAAGCCCTCTCTCACCCCTCTCACCTCTCACCTCTCACCTCTCTGAAACCCTCTCACCCCTCTCTGAAACCCTCTCACCCCTCTGAAACCCTCTCACCTCTCTGAAACCCTCTCTCCCTCCCCAGCTGGACAAGGTTTACGACGCGCGTAACTCCCCGGACGAGGACGACCCGATGGAGAGACAGGAGGAGATGAACAGGATGCGCGAGCACGTCTTCCAGGAGATGGACAAGGACCACAACCAGAGGATCTCCTTCGAGGAGTTCATCGAGTACACCGGGGCCATGGGGGATAACGAGGAGTTCAAGAAAGACGAGGGCTGGAAGGTATTAGGATAATGATATTAATAATGTGGTTAGGCTACCGGACTCGTAATCGTGAGGTTGCGGGTTCAGGGGTTCGAGCGGCGAGCCCGACGTTGTGTCCCTGGGAAAGGCACTTTACACGAATTTCCCTCACTTCACCCGGGTGGGAATGGGTACCCGGCCATAGACAGCGAAAGATCTTGTCAGTATGTTAGTGTTTGAGCATGTATAAATGGCTGCTTGCACTGTATGCTTCCCAGGAAGTTGAGGTTGTTTCAGAATGCTCTCAGGTCTGCTGGGGTAATAGTATAGATTGTGAAGCGCGTAAAGATTACTGTTGAGCGAGGATTTGCGCTATGCAAATATCTATTATTATTATTATTAATAATAGTAATGATAACGATACTTGTAATTGCAATGAATGTGCCGTAGAGCTCTACAGTATTCCCAATGGGCTTTACGACTATTATTACTCTAGCAGACCGTAGAAAACTGAAAAGCACAGGGACAGTGCAAGTTCAAGAAAGACGAAGGCTGGAAGGTACGATAATAGTAATAATTCACCTTCACTTTCACCTATCCCGTAGACTGGATGTCCGTGGGGGCGCTTTTTGAAGATTTGGCCACCAGCTTCCTCCACTCCTTCCGGTCTTCAGCTTTTCATTTTCTGAGCGTGTCTTTGAGTTCCAGGAATAGTGATAATAATAAATGTAATTGCCAGGAATGTGCTGTAGAGAATGGATGTGCGTTTTATGATAATTATATAGCGCATATCCTCGCTTGACTGCATGCTCTATGAGTTTTACAACCATTACCACCCCAGCAGACCCTAGAATACGACTCAGAAACATGGGGGACACGATAAAGATGAGGGTTGGAAGGTATAATAATAATGATAATAATTGCTACTCTACCGCGCATATCCATGCTCTACAGTATTCCCAATGTGCTTTACTACTATTATTACTCTAGCAGACAATAGAAAACTCTCGTGGCCTAGAGGTTACGGTGTTGGCCTCTCATTCAAAGGTCCTGGGTTCGATTCCGGGTAGCGACCAAAAAATTTTCTTCTCTAAAATTGTCTCCTTTCACCTCCTTTCCTGATCTCTAACAATGTTCTGTTGTCTGCTTTCATTTCCACTTTCTGCCCCCACCCCCTCACCTCCTTTGCCCCCTCCTCTGGGCTCCTGACTCTTTCTGCAGCCTTTCTACTGCTACTCCTTGGCTCCTCCTAACTGCTGTCTTTCTGCCACACCCCTGATCTTCTGGTAGGAAAGATCTACACCTAGCCTTCTCGGACAAGGGCGAAAAATCTCGGAGGGCCGGTGTGCAAGTTGCGCACGTTAAAGATCCCTTGGTGGTCTAAAATCGATAAGAGTAGGCTTCGGCCGCCACCCGGGCAAAATTCAAAATTTCCTACCAACGAAAAAGTATTAGGCGTGTCCCGCGCGCTCATATGACCTTATGCAGTTGGGAGCGCCGTAAAACCCTATACTAAACAAACAAACAAACAGAAAACTCAAAAGCACCGGGACAATGAAAAGTTAAAGAAAGACGAGGGTTGGAAGGTCTGGGATATTAATGGGTTTTTTCAATCTTTTTAAAAATAATAACTTTCGTTGTTGTTGTATTTTGTGTTGATAAATAATACACATATATATGCATGCTTTTGGAAGGGGGGTTGGGATTGTGTTTGATGCTCTCTCTTTCTCTCTCCCCTCTCTTTCTCCCTCTTCCCTTCTCTCCTATCTCTCTCCAGCAATGTGGGTGGTTTGTGGATGGGGCGGTGTGGTTTGCTCCTTCTATCCTATCAAATATCTATCGTCCTTATCTCTGCTCCCCCCTTTTTTTAAATTATTTACTCTCTTGTAACACTTCTTGTAACACTTCTTCTAACCTTCAGCACCTATATGATCTTTTTGTGTTGCAAGTGCCGTAAAACTCATACTAAAACTAAACTTAAAACTTTCTACAGCAATATTTATCTCATTGTGTCTCACCCCCTTCCTCTTTCTCTCTCTCCGTGGGTGGTTCGCGGGTGCTCTGGTGTGGTTTGGTTCTTCTTTCTTTTCAAACGACTATCGTCTTTATCTCCCCTCCTTCTTTTTTGTGTTTGTTACTCTCTTGTAACACCTTTAATCTTCGGCACTTATATGACCTTATTGTGTTGCAAGTGCCGTAAAACTCATACTAAAACTAAACTTAAAACCTTCTTCAGCAATTAAATCTCATTGTGTCTATTGTGTCTAACCCCCTTTCTCTTTCTCTCTCTCTCTCTCCTCACTCACCGACTCACTCTCTCTCCCTCTCTCTCTCTCTCTCTCTCTCTCTCTCTCTCTCTCTCTCTCTCTCTCTCTCTCTCTCTCTCTCCTTACTCACCCACTCACTCTCTCCCTCTCTCTCTCTCTCTCCCTGTGAACAGACAGTCGATGAGGAACCAGTGTTCACAGACGAGGACTACATGCAGTACATACAGGAACACCACGCTCAGCCTGGAGTCGTCAATGTGAGTTCTTGCCCGTGGTCTACGCCAAAAGCTGTTGGATCATTGTAGTTGTTGTCATTCTTTGTTGTTGTTTGTGTTGTTGTTGATTGTCAAGAACGAGGAAGAAGAAGAATAAGTTGTTGTTTGTCATTCTTTGTTGTTGCTTGTGCTGTTGTTGTTGTTTGTCATTCTTTGTTGTTGTTTTTGTTGTTGTTGTTTGTTATTCTTTGTAGTTGTTTGTGTTGTTGTTGTTTGTCATTCTTTGTTGTTGTTTGTCATTCTTTGTTGTTGTTTATGTTGCTGTTGTTTGTCATTCTTTGGTGTTACCGCCATTGTTGTTATTTGTCATTCTTTAGTATTGTTGTGTGTGTCATTCTTTGTTGGTGTTATTTTTAAAACCCTTTCCCTCCCCC
>NW_004797590.1:137789-151615 GCF_000002075.1 Aplysia californica | reverse complement strand
CTCTCTCTCTCTCTCTCTCTCTCTCTCTCTCTCTCTCTCTCTCTCTCTCTCCCCTTTTTCTCCCCATCCCTCACCCCTATATTTTGAGTCCAATTTAGATAATTTATAATGGTAACTGCATCAGCCACGCCTGTCGAGTAGAAAAATTGCTAAGAAGGATTGTGTACCCAGACAGACAGACATATTCTTGACAAAGGATATTCCCCATGGAAGTATCGAACTCACGTCCTTTGCGTGCAGACGCCAAAACCGCAATCGTCAGACAGCAGACACCGGTATCAAATATTGAGTATGTTTATCATAAAATCTTTTAACTATCAGCAAGTGCTCATAAGAAGGTTCTATACCCCTGTTAACAGAGTGGCGCCTACCTCTTCCCTACCAGTTCTCCCAAATAAACCCCACTTATGCAAAACCAAACCAAAAAAAAAAAAAAGTAGAAGTAAAAAAACACCCATAAAACCCCTCCACCTAAAAAACTCCTCACCACTCACCACTAACCTAAACAGTCTGCCGAATATATGGGCAAGAAAGCCAAATCTACCGCCCCCTGTCATTAACCCCCCCTTTGTTTGCTTACAGCCTCCCCCAGACCTACGGTTCCAGCAAGAGCAACACCTTCAGCAGCAGCAGTTCCAACAGCAACAGCAACAATTTCAGCAACAGCAGCAACAATTTCAACAACAACAGCATCAGCAACAACAGTTCCAACAGCATCCTGGCCAACAGCAACAATTTCAACAACCACCACAACATCAACAACAACAATTTCAACAACCACCACAACAGCAACAATTTCAACAACCACCGCAACAACAGCAACAATTTCAACAGCCACCCGGACAACAACAGCCAGCCCAGCCACCAGCCAGCCAGCAGGTGAATCAACAACAACAACAGCAACAACAACAACAGCAACAACAACAGCCGTCTCAGTTGAACATGAACCAACAGCCAGTAGCCGACCAGCAACAGATGCAACAGCAGTTGAAAGATTTGCAGGAAAAATTAAATCAACAGCAGCAGGGTCAACAGCAGCAGCAGCAACACAAACAGCCATAGAGAAGGGTAAGTGGGTGGTTGGCAGGTGCTCTGGTGTGGTTTGCTCCTTCTAACCTATCATCAGAAACATCACACATCCTTATCATCTCTCCTCCTTTTTTTTTTTTTTAGTATGTTACTCTCAAGTAACACCAGATAGTGGGTGGTTGGTGGGTGCTCTGGTGGGGTTTGCTTCTTCTTTCCTATCAAACATCTATCGTCCTTATCTCCCCTTCTTCTTTTTCATGTTTGTAACTCTCTTGTAACACCTCTAATTTTCTGGGGCCCATATGACCTTATGCAGTTGCGAGCGCCGTAAAACCTCTACTAAAACTAAACACCAGTTATCTGCGGCTCTTATGTGACCTATTTGTGCTGCTAGTGCTGTAAAAATGTTACTAAAGGTAATAAGTAAAAAAAACAGAAGGGTATGTACTGATGATGTAGTATTATCCAAAATTGTTATCCGAAAAGTTGACTTTGACAACATCATCATCATCACCATCATCTTCAACATCATCACCATCATCTTCATCATCATCATCAATCATGTAGTCATTAGGACCCTTGGGGCACCATGGATGACTTTCTTCAAATCTCATCACATTCCTTTAATTAAGTGTTTGGACTTTGCTCTGATCCTCATGTAATACTTTCAGATCTGTCCACTCGGATATGTAATCTTCTTCTCATCTTTTTTTTTCAGTCTTCAAGGGGATATTACATATACCGTTAAGACTGTGTGAGTGTTTGGTGGGGTGCTCTAACGAGGTTTGTTCCTTCTTTCCTATCAAACATCTATCGACCTTATCTTTCCTCCTTTTTTTTTTTGTGTTTGTTACTTTCTTGTAACTCTTCAAATCTTCGACACGTATATGACCTTAATGTGTTGCTAGTGCAGGAAAAAGCTTACTAACTAAAAACAGAGGTGAAGACTACTGACAGTTATCCTGCCTCTTTGTGTTATTAGAAAATAATTTATGATACAATCCTGGTAAAAATAATTGAGGGTTTTTTGTGTGTGATCTTCAAATTCCAGAAAGAAAAAAGTTACCGACGAGGCATTGTGTTAATTTTGATACACTGGTTCCGAATTTGATGTTATTTTTACGGTAGGAGGTAGTTTTCAATAAGTTTATAAATGAGAATTTTATCATCTGCAAGCCACAGGCTTGATTTTTGTTGCGGTTACCATCTCGGCAGTCTGTCACAGCCTGCTGGGCACTGACAGTAAAACCATGTTGATTGCTTTCTTTGTTAATCAAACTGATAAATATCACCCACGTGCCACACTGCTGTCTTCTGTTTTTAATTTGATAAAGAGTTTTATGTCACTCACTCGCAACTACATATGGTCATATGAGCACTCGGAACACTAGTTGGTTGTTTCACATAAGTTCATGGCACGTCTTGGTTTTACTTTATGACCTCTGTCATCTGTATATCTTGAGGTTCTGGATTAGATGTTACCTCAAAGGGTGGGCAGTTGGCGGGTGCTCTGGTGTGGTTTGCTTCTTTTTTCCTATCAAACATCCACCGTCCTTATCTCCCCTTCTTTTTTATGTTTGTTACTCTCTTGTAACACCTATAAACTTCTGGCGCCCATGTGACCTTATGCAGCTGCGAGCGTCGTAAAACCTCTACTAAAACTAAAACTACCTCAAAGAAGAGAGAGGGTACCTATTCGCTCACACCCGCCCATCCCCTCCACACCTTTCCATGCTCTGGTGTGGTTTGCTTTTCTCCTTCTTTCTTATGGAACATCCATCATCCTTGTCACCATAAAAATTGTTTTAAAAACTCTTCTCCTCCTTCTTTTCTTTATATGTTACTTTCTAGTTACACTTTTAATCTTTGACACTTTTTTATCTAGATTTATTTTCCAAAATGCTGTGAACTCTCATTAAAACTAAATACCCACCCACCTCCACAGTGACAAAGCTACTGCCGGACCGGACAAGAAACTGACTGACCTACGAGATTTTAAATTGGCCTCTCAACAAAATATTCACGAAGATCAAAGATTGCGATGACCTTCATCTCTTCCTCCTGCCTGCTTTGCCTGACCTTATGACCCTTGTGGATGTCTTCGTCTTCGTCATCGCGGCCGTTGTCTGCCTACCTGCTTCTACGACGGATGGCTCGGCCGAGCTCGGCTTGGCCGATTATTTTTGTTCTTTGCGAAGAGGAAGGAAATACAACACTTGCCTTAACTTATAATTCCCACCTGGACTTCCAGTCTACAAGACAGCATCATGGCTTTGAGGGTCGCGAGACATCATCACTTGTGTCCCTTGAGGAGCGCAGGACATCATCATCATCATCACTTGTGGGCCGGGTGACATCATCGCTTTAGGAGCTTATGACATCCCAACATGTGCGGCCTAAAGGGAAAGGGTTTTTGTTTACGTTTGGGGTTGTTTTTGGGGTGTGTGGGTTTTTTTTCATTTTCCTTTTCCTTTTAAAAAAAAGATTTTTAAAGTGGTTTCTACAGAATGGAGGTTATGGAATGCTTTATTGGGGGTTTTTTCAGACCTCTCAAAGTGGGTGGGTTTTGTTTTGGGGGTCGCTTTTCTTTGAGAGGAGGTGCTTTTGTCGTCGTTTTTCTTTGCTGCCAGAAAAGAAGTCATGTGTGAGCAATATCGGTTTTCTAAAAAAAATTTCTTCCAGTTTTATGCTCTGTAGCTTTATAATTGTTACTGTATGCTGTTCTTTCTGCACTTTCTGTCGACACATCTGTTGTGAAGTTTTACAAATGGAGAAACAGAGTTTGGTTGTTGTGACAACTCAACAGTTTTTGTGAACTGCATCCCCCACTGAATTGTACTTTGTTATGTCAAAAGGCTGTTGTTAGCATTTAGAATGACGATTTAAGATAATCATGATGTTAAATTTTTACCGAAAAGCATTGGCTCTTCTACTGTAACATGTCTGTGTATGTGCATGGGGGATAGGGGGGGGGGGGGGTGTATGGTATTGAGTTTGCTACCCCTGGACTTGGTTGTTTTCAACACTGATCGTTGTTAGAGGGACAGGGTAAACAGAAAGATTTTATTCACTGTGCTATAAATGTTTGTTCTGTTTTCCCAGTTGGAAATTATATTTTGTCATTTGGCAAGGGACGACTGCAGGACTGTCATTTCGGAATGGACATGTAGTTGTCAAACACAATCCTTTCCACATTGTCATTTTGACATATGTATGTGTTGTTTTCAGAAACAGTCAGTCCTAGACGGTCGTTTCAGCACATGTGTTGTTTTCTAAAACCGTCAGTCGGTTTTTCACAGCTAGTGTTGTTCTCATACTCATTCAGTGCTGTGCCGCACTTTCTGCTTTTCCTTTTCTTTCCTTCTTTCCTTCCCTGCTCAAAGTGGCCAAAGCTGGAGCGGTTTGTCTCAGGGTTTGCTCCCGTTATATAAAGCACAAAAATGTTACACGAGTTTTGAGAATCAAAAACATCGGGTGTGAAGGTTCTTCTGTCTGTCATCATCTTTGCATTCCCCTGCTAGATCTCAGGGGTGGTCGACTTGCTGGTTCTTCAACCTGCAGACTCTCCTTCATGATTCTTTTCACTCGCTGCATATCCATGCTCTACAGCATTCTCTGTGGGCCCTATAGCTTTTACTTATAACTCGGAGCCTGAAAGACGCTATGATTGGAAATGGTTAACGCTTTGCCACCTGTTCATGACTACCGTACATAAAACGAGGGTTTGGCTCTTCTTCTTCTTCTCAATGGCATCTCACTTTTTTACTTTCCCTCTGTTGTTTCTGTCTGTCTGTCTTGCTTTTTCCCCAGCACTTAAAGACCATTGTTGTGTGGCTGTGCTTCTCTTTACTCAATGACAGCAACAACTCAAATTCTTTCTGGATCCTAACAGGTGGTTGGCGGGTGCTCTTGTGTGGTTTGCTTCTTCTTTCCTGTCAAACATCAATCATCCTTATCTCATCTCCTCCTTCTTTTCTTTCTGTATTACTCTCTTGTAGTAACACCTCAAATCTTCAACACTTATGTGACCTAATTGTGTTGCAAGTGCAGTAAAACTCTTTCCTACAACTCAAACTCAGGATTCTACTCTGTCCCTGCGCCTGGCTCGTGTCGTGATATTACAAGAAATTTATCGGCAATATTTCGTGTTTGCTTCGTTCATCGTGCCGTGCTCTGATTGTTGGGTGGAAGTTTTTTTCTTGTCAAGCGCCGGTGGTGTTATGCTTTGCTTCCCGTTGTTGCTTTACTATGTTCCTGAGATTCATGGAGACAGGGGTGTGTGGTGTAGGGGAGGGAGGGGGGAGGGGTGTGGGGGAGTTGTTGCCCCAGAATTTGTTGACGATTTTTAATCTTTCTTTTAAACTTTTTGTCTTGATCATGACAGAATTGTCAAAGTCATTTTTTTTTTAAATATTGTGCAGAGAAAACTTGAAAAACAGTGCTTACCAGAGCAGATTTTTTCGAGACTCAGCTCAGTCCAAAATTGCTTCATCGTGAAAGGCACTTTGCATGAATTTCCCATGTGGCTCCATCATTTCAGGGATGGACATTATACTGAGAGGTCCCCCCTCTTAAATTACCTATTAGTGTTGATGGTGGCGTTAAACCTTTACCATTTCACCATGTTTTTAAAGCAGTGTTTATAACTCAAGCAAAAATTAAAATGTGTATAAAAAACTTCAAATTTTCATACACGAAACAAAACCCTGTTATATTGAGGAGACTGACAAATAATGGGCATTTTTACCATAACAATAATAATTTTGATTGCATTTATGTATTGCATATCTATGCCCTACAGCATTCTCTGAGGGCTTTACAGCTTTTACTTATAACTAGGAATGAACCTGAAAGAAAATGACCTTGGCAATTGTGTTATGGAGGTCACATTTTATTCTTTGATCTGTGTAAAGGTGTCGGTGATAATTTCATTATAATATATTATGTCCTTTCAGTGTGAATGTTTCTCGCCCAGAATGTTTCCTCCCCCCCGGCTCAGCGCTGTGTTATATATAATATTGTGGTGATTGGTACGTACTTACTTTCTATCAGATTCTATGGTTGTAGTTCTTTGGTGCAGTTTTTTTGTTTGTTTGTTTGTTTTGTTTTGTTTTTGGGGGGTTTTTTGTATGTGTGTTTTTACTTTGTTGATTGTTATGATGATGAACCTTATGTGTACGGCGGTATTTTTTTTTTTCCCCTTTCTATTTTTGCTGGTCACCATCACTGTGGCTAGCTGTCTACTCTGTGCAGTGTGCTCGTTTTTTCCAGAGGGGGTTAGAGCTGAGAGTAGGAGGACAGGTGTGACCTTGACATGCTAGACAGTGCGACCTTGACACATTTGACAATGCACTTTTGACACTGTCTTGTTGACGCTAGAAGGTGCAACCTTGGCATATTTGACAATGGGACCATGACACAGCTTGATAGTACGGTATGGCCTTGACACACTTCACGGTGTGGCCTTGACATGCTTGACAGTACGATCTTGACACACTTGAGAGTACAACCTTTGACACTGTTGACGTTACAACCTTGACACTCTGGACAGTACAGCCTTGACACACTTGAGAGTATGACCTTGACACAGTTGGCGGTGGGGCTTTGAGACGCGTGACTCGAGTTTCGACGTATTTGAGAGCAGCATCTCTGAAGCTTCACAATGGGAAAGATGGGTGGTCCTCATGAGATTTTATTCCCAAGAAACCACAGCACAGATTGTGAATGGAAGAAAGGATGAGAACGTCTCCCCGATTGGAGGAAGAAACCTTTGAGGGTGTTCATCCTCTCTTTCTATCTTCTTGCGATATTCCCAGTTTGTCAGGGTATTACAGTGGGTGCGTGGGTGGTTGGTTGGCAGGTGCACTAGTGTGGTTTGCACCTTCTGTCCTTCATATCGAACATATGTCGTTTTTATATTTCTGACTTCTTTTTTTTTTTTGTATGGTAGTCTCTAGTAACACTTTTAATCTTTGGCACTTGTGTGACCTATGGAGTGCTGCAAGTGCTTCAAAACTCTTTCGAAAATTAAAAACTAAAGTGGGCATTACGATGATGTGTTTGATGTGGGAATATCAGCAAACATTTGCAGTGGATGAAAATGGTTTTGTAGGAAGTCGATTCTCTTTTGACTCTGGGATAAAGATAGACAGATAGTATTTGTACAGACTTGTCCGACCTGCATATTATGTTTGAATTTGCCATCAGAAGTGAACACTTTTCTCTCTAGTCACATTTTATCTTGTTGATAGCATTGCAGGAGTCCTTCAACTTGCCGTTCACATCTCGGTGGCCAATTTCCTCAGTCTATCGTCTGTTTGGAAGTTCATTCCACTCAGAGCAGGTTTGCCCTGAAATTCAGATTCCGAACAGGGAAGGATTTTTTTTTTAAAAAGTACTTCCGTCTGTCTGTTGGAATTTGTCTGCTGCCTAGCCAATGTTGGCTCTGAATGAATGGCAGAGTTGAACTAGTTCCCATCCTGAATTATGTGTCATATTTCTATGGAGCATAAGATAATTTACAATTACAGGCTTGCTAACTAACTGTCCTGGATTTCCCAGGACTCTCTCGGATTTGGCAAACAGGAATTTGATTTGAGAGACTTTTCTCATACTCTGGCTCCAAAGCCAGTCTCGTTTGATGTTATTTTATTCGTTGTTGTTACATAATCTGGTGTTTTAGCGTAGGGTGTCCCTAATTGGGTTTTAAAAACGTTGGCAAGCCTACAGTTCCTAAAAAAGAAGTGTTGGGTCACAGTGCTGAAGGTTTTCCACAATTTCTAAAAATTTCTTATTGATCTGCTTTTCATGTTTTTTTTAACCACCAGCTCCCTAATATGTTCCTGTAAAGCTCCGTGCTTTGGACTTTTTTTTTTACTGCAGTTGTTATAATATTGTGATGTCATGTTTGTCTCATTTGTGCAGTCTTCCCATTGGAAGAAGGTTCCTTACTGCCCATTTTCATTTTTTATTACTACTGTTTTAAGATGATAATCAAATACTTTTAAGATTTAGAAATCTGTGAACGAATATGAGCTAGTACAGGGTACTAATTGTCAAACAGAGCAAGTGTCTTATGAGGCAGGGGACTGTTGTTTTTTCTGAGATTATGAAATGTTTTAGTGGAACAAAAGTTGTTTTCATTCATTGAAACTTAAATGAGGCTTAAGCCCAACCCTCACACGCACACGATGCGTTGCGATTGGCATATTGTGGTTGTTATGGTGGGCTGGGAATGTGTGTCTGCGTGCGTGTGTGTGTGGGCTGCCGCAGCAACAAAATCAAGACAGTGCCATAGGTCATGTCAGGCTGGCTTCTGATTGCGGTCAGGGTTTGTGTCAGGATGGCCGCTGATATATTTTCAAAGCTTTGTGTCAGAATGAGGTATTGTCTTAGTTTGTATCAGATTAGTTTCTGATATATTGTCAAAGTTTTGCGTTAGATTCACCCATGACATTGGAGTAGTTATTGTCATTGTTTGTGTAAAATTTATCTTTGACATAGATATTGTCATTGTCTGTGTCAGATGTGCCTCTGACCTAGGTACTATCACTATCATAGTTTGTGTTTCCCAAAGGGAGGGGGACATTAACATCTCGAGTTCTTATGCACAGTAGAATTGTAATTGTAAATGGGCTGATTCATCAATGTCATGCTCATGACTATGCCTGAACTGCAAGAGGGAACTGCTGCTTTTTCTTTCCAAATCCTTACTATCGTAATTTTTTCCTCTACTTCTTTTGTATGTTTTGTCACACTCTTGTGACCTGCTATTTCCGGGGTGCCTTGATAGTCTAAGCATACTTTGTGCTGTTGAAGCTAGAAAGGTGAGCAGAGTAAGTCTGCTTCCCTGTAAGGACTTCTCTGTTGACATCCACCCCTTGGCGCTCTTATGACCTTATGCAGTTGGGAGCGCCATTAAAAAAACAAAATATGTACTGTCATTGTTTGTGACAGATGTACCTCTGACGTAGGTACTGTCATTGTTTGTGTCAGACACATTGTCGCAGTTTACCGGCGTCTGTGGTGTAGCGGTTAGGTTTTTCTCTGTGGCGCACAGGAGACTTGAGCGTAATTCCCAAGAGAGGAGAATTTTTATTCAGTGTCTCCCATCTTTCTGTTGGGTTACGTTGTACCCCTCTCAGGCCGGGTAGGCCTTGACAGGCAGGGTCAAAAGAACCGCGTTCTAATTGATCTAATTTGTGTCATTTTGAGATGAAAACATTTACAATTTTTTAAACTTATTTTTATGATCTATTGTTATAGATTGTGTCAGCCTGGCTACTGGTCTATTGTCATAGTTTATGTGTCAGCCTGATATATTGTCATAGTTTATGTGTCAGCCTGGCCACACTGTTATAATTGTCACAGCGTGTGTCAGACGTGTCACTGGTGTATTGTCAAAGTCTGTGTCAGACTGGCCACGAAAAGTGTCGTCATAGTTTGTCGTGGACGTGCGACTGATGTACTCCAAACGCATTTCCCCCCACGTAGTTAGCTTTAGAGAAGTCAAGTGGTCTATTTATATAACATACATATATATATGTATTACATTCCAGAACCCTTGACGTTCACAATCTATCTCTTGTACGCTTATGGACATTGTCAGGGTGTCCTAGTCGCAGCGTAGACCTCTTACTAGGTGGTTGGCGGGTGCTCTGGTGTGGTTTGCTCTTTCTTTCCTATCAAACAACTATCGTCCGTATCTTTCCTCCTCTTTTTTATTTAGCATGTTACTGTCTCGTAGCACCTCTAGTCTTCTGCACTTTATATGACTTATTTGTGTTGCGAACGCTGTAAAAGTCTTACGGAAATTAAAACTAAGACCCTCATAGTTGTGAGGTGTAAATGAGTTCTGGTTCCTTGGTTTGTCTCTTGAATTGATGATCCCTCTAGAGTTCTTCTATGCCCCTGTGACCTGTTCCCACTAAAGTTTAGTCCTTTTTTGTAGAACTTTTTTTGTTTTCTCTTGCTTTGGACTCAGTTTGCATTGTTGGGGTAATACAAAACTTGACGTCATTGCAATAATATGTCACTGCTTTTTTGATCACTGGAGAAAGAAATTTTTGTTTCTGATGGTGTCTTTTTTCCGTCAATTTTTGTGTAAATCAAAAGTAAAAATATCAAAGTCTATGAATTATGAATTGTTTGTTGTTTTATTGTTGTTGTTTTTTGTTGTTGAATTATTTCTGTTTCAGTCTGATGTGAGCAGTTGCGAGGGCCGTAAAACCTCTACTAAGACTTTTTTAAAACTAAAACAGTCTGATGTGACAAGTCATTGTAGGTGTTTGTGTGGAGATTATAAGTGTTGACCAGTAAAATAGTATGTTAGAAAATCAATTTTTCCAGGATTATAACCATACCACCGTGATCACCATGGGTAGTTGGAGGGTGCCACTGGTAGATCTAGGTCCTAGTTCTTTTCTTTTTTCCCTCTGTTACTTCTCTCTAGTCTGTGTGCTTTACAAGTATTATAACCCCAGCAGACACTCAGAAACCTTTTCGGCTTGCCCGGGAAGCATACAATGCAAGCTGATGATTGCACACACTCTGCTCAAAAATTAACAAACTGACAAGATCTTTCGTTGTCTTTAACCAGGTATCCGTTCCCACCTTTTAGAATACTCAGAAACTTTCTCGATTTCCCGAGAAGCATACAGTGCAAGTAGCTGATGAAACGCTATAACACTGACAAACTGACAAGATATTTCGCTATCTATAGCGGGTACCCTTTCTCACCAGAGTGAAGTGAGGAAAATTCGCCTTAAAAGCCTTTCCCAGTGACACAACGTCAGGTCCCTGTTGGGATTTGAACCCACGTCCTCACGATTGCGAGTCTGAAAGCTTAATGGAAAGTGTTGCAGTTGCATCCACTAATGTTGCACACAGAAGTCATGAATTTGATTCCAGCATGGAGAAGGTGTTTATTAATTAATTTTCTTTTTTGCTCTTTCTTTCCTGTCTAACATAATAATTATATTGCCCTTATCTCTCCTCTTCCTTTTCTTTGTATATTACTTCGAGTAATACCTCTAATCTTCGACACTTATAATAATTATGACCCAATTGTATTGCAAATGCCGTAAAACTTTTGAAAAAACAACAACAACAAAGCAACTGGTCAGGCCACTGATCTTAAAACAACTTTTTTTTTTCTTTGTTTTGCAAATATTATTATTAGTAGACTTTCTTAGTAGTAGTAGTAGTAATCCACTCATTTCGGCAGGTCGAGAGCCCAATTTGAAATACATGCTGGCCTACAATCGAAATTGCCAACTTGAACAGCCATTGTCGAGGAAAGTGGCTGTCTTAGACAAGTGACCGTCTTACACAGTGTCAATAGAATGTTCTTAAAAAAATATTCGCAACGGCGGGAAATGGGAAATGGCCGTTTGTACAGGTGGTTGTTGTCTTATACAGGTGATCGTTAGATCGAGCAGGTTCAACCGTATTGGTATGGCCCCGCTCACAGTTGGAAATTTTCCACGCCTCGCACGGCTGCGAAATAATAATAGGCTAATGATAATATAATAATTATATTAATAATGATTATATAACATTTATATAGCGCATTTCCGAAAGAAATAGCTCAATGCGCTTTACGTTGGAATACATGTACCAATTTTCAAAACCTTTCTTACTACTTCCTTTCTTCTCATGCAATTCGATATTGAACACACATACACACACACACACACACACACACACACGGACTATTTTCTTTCAGACGAAGACACAGAACAACTACATGTACAATAAAAAATAACGCTAAAAGCCTATGAAGGATAGGCCTGTAGGAACCGCTTAGTGACGTTATGCTCTGCAGCTGTGCCACGATCGTGGAAGATTTTCAACTTCATAATAATTTCATAATATGTAGGCCTATAAATTTTCTTTTGTTTTAGATGACAACATTACAACACACATGGGACACACCAAATGTATTATACTCCCGAATATTGTTATACAATTGGGACTGTGCAGTCGTGACTATGCTAAATTTTTATCTGCCGCTAATTGTAACAAAAAATCCCTAGAGTCTAGTAGAAATCTTTGATTGTATGGCATAGCCTAAAAACAAAGCCCCGCGGTCCCGGGGAGAGGTGAAGTGATCTTAGAATGTGATAATACATTGTACTATGAAACTTATCTTACTTTCTCTCTCGACCTACAACTTCAGGTACGCAAGGCAGAGATTACTGTGGTGTGGTTTGCTTCTTGTAGGCCGCCACCCGGGCAAAATTCAAAATTTCCGACCAACTGAAAAAATTTATTATGACCTTATGCAGTTTCCAGCGCCGTATAACACTTACCACCCCCACCCCCCCCCCCCCCCTTTCCAAAAAAAAGCAGAAAGAAATGAATGATTTCTACAACGTGAGGTCTTTTGAGGTACCGGTACATGTACTGAACTTATCGGGCTTTTATACAATGTAAGAAACATTTTTAGAATGAGGTCAACGAACGCGGCGAGCTCAAACTGCAAAATCTAAACATTGAGAGAGAGAGAGAGAGAGAGATCGTATGTTGTGTGGGCCCTGGAGGAGGTTTACCGTCCCGACCCACATGGAATGTCCGAGTTTTACGCGACCTCTCTCTCTCTCTCTCTCTCTCTCTCTCTCTCTCTCTCTCTCTCTCTCTCTATCTCGCTCTCTCTCTCTTTCTCTCTCTCTCTCTCTCTCTCTCTCTCTCTCTCTCTCTCTCGCTCTTTCTCTCTCTCTCTCTTTCCCTCTAGTGCTCTCTTTCTTTTTCTCCCTCTCTCTCTCTTGGCAGATCTTGGCAACAGTCACGATTATCTCCCGTTGACAAAAAACTCTTCTGTGTGTAAGATGAACTTTGCTTCTATGTTTTGATGAAGTGTGTCACAGGTGGAAGTTCAACATTTCCACTGGTGTTCAGTTTCAGAAGCAGAGAGAGAGTGAGAGAGACCGCACTGCCCAAATACGCATGAATTGACATCTTATCAGCTACATGAGCACGGATATAGCGTGTGTAACCTCTAGCTATGGCAGCGTTTCACAGAGCATTCAGTTTGCTGCGGCTCACAAGAACCAAGGATAAACTGCTGTCAACGTTTTTCTCTCCCGTCTGCAAACAATCCAAGTCCAACCATCGACGTCTGCTGCTCTGCCGGTCCCTCTCCTCGACTTCAACTCCGACAGACTACGACAGCGCCTTTGCCAGTGCCAGAGATGACCCTGAGAACTTCTGGGCGGCTGCTGCAGAGAATATTGAATGGATGAAGAAATGGGATAGAGTTCTTGATCAAAGCCAGGACCCGTTCACAAAATGGTAAGACGTTGCTTCATGATGACGCTGACGCTGTTGTAAGTAAGCTAAAGAGACGCACAGCATTGCAATATTTTGCATTTAATTTAGGGAGTGTGTACAGACCCGGTAACCGGGAAAAAAGTCACAAAGTATACAGACCCGGTAGGGGAACTCTTTTGTGATTTTGGAGAGTTTCTGCGCCCTCTTGGCTCAGGGTAGACCTAGATTTTTTTTTCTAGGTTCTTCTAGATCATGTAGAATCTAGATCTGTGGCCTATTCTAGATCTAGAATCTAGATATCTAGATCTAGATTAGATCAAGATCTAGAGTACATCCTGTGGTGCGATATACAGTAAGCGATCTTTTGTGGATATCTCTGGAAGTTACAGGTCGATCTTCATAATTTTTTCACCAGAAGTTAGAAAAACTTCCTCTCTATACGGTGTAGCGCATTACTGTAACAGCAGTTTAAAATTTCTATATGTTGTGGTGGTGTTTGTTTGGTAACGTGTGTCTGGTTTGGTGCG